>NC_056615.1:9870163-10170163 GCF_018340385.1 Cyprinus carpio | reverse complement strand
CAAAGACAAAGTGCCAGTAAGAGTAAATTTGACATTTTATATATAATTAGTAGAATAAAAGATTAAAGTATTAGTATAATTTGAAATTAGCATTTTATGGATAATTTATAGTAACATTTTAATACAAAAACCTCTCAAATGTCATTTCCATCACAGAACGATGTCAAACACATAATCATTTAGGATTTGCTGCAAATCTGATTTGCTAGTAGTCAACTGAAATAAACCAGTGAAAAGAATATTAAAGAACCTCCTTTTGTAAAAGTCAAAAGTGCATCATAGCTGAAGAAATATGCCTATAGACAAACTACTCAGATGAGTAAATATGCCCTCTCCCTTATACATGCACTCCCACACACAGCAATAATGATCTGAGCAGAAGAGCACACACAAACACAGACCCACACACAATTCCACGGAGAGTCAGGATTGGAAGCTTATTGCAGGTGAGCTCAATGAAAGCAGAAGGACATTGTGATGCTAATCCTGTACAACAACATCTCATCTAATCTGAGGCCTCTAAACCTAACCTTAAATGAGTTTCAGCGCCATTTAAAACTCAAGTGGCATATAAACACTAGGGATTTTTCACTGAATTCTATGAATTCATCAGCAGGTGGTGCTAGAGACAACAACGTCTCAGATTCGTAGCTGAAGGCTAGAGAGTTTGTTTAGCTGACCTAGTTAGCTAAGCAGTTTTAATAAATATATATTCTGCTCAGTGGTGGTGAAGATGGTGCAGTGAGACTGGACAACAGAATTCTCACTATTAACTAGTTGCTTATTAGCATGCCTTTTTTTATTATATATATAGGCCTATGTATAAACATTTCTCAGTTTCATTTTGTTTACCCTGATACTAAAAATGACAAACACACAACAAAATTACTAAAACGTTAAAATCAAAATACTATAAAAATATCGAAGTCATACTAAAATAACACTGGCTTATGAAGAGGCCTAGTTGAAACCAGATGACTTTTTCTAAAAGGTGCAAACTGATTGTAGTGGAAAGCTTGCAGACAACTGTGGAATAGATGACAATTTGGTAAAATGTGTTTAAAATGTGGCGAAGGAAGTACAACCTCTGCTAGGCCTTTTTCACAACAGAAACGCCAGCTGAGGAAGTTCAACCTGCTGACACAATTCTACTCGGCTGTCGTGCGTTCATCTGTAACTGTCTGGTTTGGTTCAGCTACCAAAACAGACATCAGGAGGCTACAACCAACAGTCCAGACTGCAGAGAGGATTTCTGGTGCCCCCTGCCCAGCATCCGGGACTACAGGTCCTACCACTGAGGAAGAGGGCAGGTAAAAACATCACAGATCCGACTCACCCTGGCCACAACCTACTTGAACTGTTGCCGTCTGGCCGGTAACTCAGAACACTAGACACTAGAACATCCAGGCACAGGAACAGCTTCTTCTTCCAACAGGCCCACATCTCATTAAACTGACAAATGACTTCCAAGACCCCCTCAGTGCAACTTCCACTGTTAAGAGCAATATCCTGTAAATTCACTCTTATTTATTATTATTATTATTATCCATAATATTGTAAATATGTACAAAATATTTTCTCACTTAACCTGACTGCTTCTGACATAACCAAACTACCTTCATACATTTCATTTTTGTAATATTTTCATTTTGTCATCTTGTTGAATGTATATATATATATATATATATATATATATATATATATATATATATATATATATATATATATATATATATATATATATTGTTTTCATATAAATGTTATTTTTATATATATATATTTTTTTTTTATTTCAGTTGTTTTTTTGTTTTTGTTTTTTCAAACTAAAAGGTTTTTACGGTTTTCGTTTAAACCAAATAACCAAAATATGGAATACAAATGTAGAACAAAAACTTTGTGAATGAGGCTCGCTGAAGTTCTGCGTGCACAGACTCCATGTGGGCCTGCTGATGAGTCAATTTAATGCACGGCTGAATGCATCCCTATGGGCCATGTTATGGAAAGTATGAGGCAGTCAGAGGTTGTCAGTGCTTTGAGTTCAGGCTCGGTCATTAATGCGAGTCAATCTGAAGCGCAGCTCATGACAGGCATGCAAGGAGTTCCCTTGTTAGGTGAGGGAGTGCGTGCTGTTTACAGAACCACAGTCAACAAAACAAGCGGCACGGGATGGTTTGTCTGTTGCTGTGGTAACTAATTAGCTATGCTCTCCATTTCTGGGCCTTTAGGGTAATTCAATGAGTTTTTGTGTGTTTACTCTGAAGCGTGTGCAGTCACCCGAGAGATTGATAAATGGACGGGGAGAATAGAGAAACAAAGAGATACAGACCGAGATTACAACAACAGTCAGAAGCAGAGAAGATAAAAGAAGTGGTGACAATTTGAAACAGAAACGGAAGATTCAAATCTCTCACTCTGGAAATCTGCATCTGCTAACTACCTGATAACAAAATATTCCCTTAATTCATTCTTCACAGGAGATGAATCTGCTCTCTACAGCAGAGAACATCATCTTCCTTCTCTCTGCAGATTGCAGTCATTAAATAAGAGAAAGACTTGACAATATAAAGCTATCAGATTCCTATTTGCATTCAGAACAGTTTTAATTCCTCTTGGGATGCTGTCAGACGAGTCCTGAATTGTGTTATATGGCAGCATTATTCAAGAAAGACCTTTAGTTCTTAAAGACTGTCAAACTGAAATGTTTAGCAGCTGACATAATCATAGCTAAGCAGTGCTTGTCTTGTTAATTATACATGAGCTTCGTACAGTCGCAGAGATGCTCGCTTCCTGGTTTTTAGTTTTGGCATCTGAGGAAAGTTAAATAGGTTGAACACAACCGTGCTGGCAAATATGGTACTGGACAGAAACAGAATGATATGATACTAATATTAAGACAACCAGAGCGTTGTTGTAATGTACTTGTCCATGAAATAAAAAAGTTAACCCCAGTTTACAAAGTTCAGTGGGAAATTTCGAAACCTGGATTAAAGCTGTTGTTCACACCATTCCAGTTTATTGTAATTATGAGATGGCAATTCTGATTCTACTCAGAGCTGTTTACATACATACTTCAGTTTAATAATTTCAAGTGTAAAAAGCTCAATGGAGGCAACTGCTTTTGCATCCCAAGGTGCATCTGGTCTTGCAATCATCTGACCTAATGACTCTAACATGGTGGATGCCCAGACTATCACAGGCACTTCTATTTTAAACTGCTTCTTTTATTATATTTCTTGGAAAGCTGAGTTAAAATCATATCCAAATGCAATTAACAGTCCTGTTTTATACTTGACACATGCTGCTAATCACAGAATGTATAAATAAACATGAAAAAATGTATACCATTTTATACAGCAATATGCACACACATGAATAAACAAAGTTACAGTCTTCTATAAATAGTTCTGTTTATCTAACGCACAAAATGATCAGTTTTATATTCCGCTTATATATCTAAGGTGTCACTCCTGGGGTTTGCAGTAGAATTTGTTCTTTCTGTGTCACTCTAATGGTTGAGTGATTGAAGAAGCACTCAGATGAAACTTCACAGGAAAGCTCAGCACCATTCAGTGGAATGTAGCCACCCTCTCATCGCCAGATGTGGCCTTTTACATGCACGCACACTGAATGGTTTCAGACTGATATGCATTTTCAGACCTGAATAGCAGCGAGGCTTTGATCGCACCTGCATGCAAGAGAATGGCTGTGACTCCCTCCGACTGTCTGCAGTTCAGCTGTGGCTTCCCTCTCTCCGCTGCTGTCCCTGTGAAGCGAGGGATCAACTCCAGAGACGTGTCGCCAAGGAGACACATGAAAGGCTCTATACATACGCATTACGCACTTGTGCGCACCCACGCATACATATGTGCATGAAAGAAGTCTCCCGCACAAGACTGGCAGCACTGACACCACATTCATTACTTTTGAAGGCATAGTTTAATAAAAAAAATTCAACTTTGCATCACAGGAATAAATTACAGTTTAAAATATATCAAAATAGAAAAGTAATTTTAAATTGTAATAATATTTAACTTTTTTAATTAGCCTTAATGAGCCGAAGGACTTCATTCAAAAACAATTCTAAAAAATCATAAATACTCCAAACTTGTCTAGTTGTCCAGTAGTGTAATGAAAACAAATGGAGCTGTCAAAATGTTAAACAAAAATACAACATAACAGTATCAGAAAAAATTATCAACATGAATTTACATTACTTTTATACTACTTTTCAAGTGTCATTTTAAAGCTTTATATCGTCAGTCCCAAGGTGAACCGTTCCTTTAATCCAATATCTCCTTCTCTCCATCACTTCTCTAATCATGCAGCACATTCTCTCTTGCTTGTATCACCGTCATCTGCCTCTAAGCACTAACAACCCAACAATGACTCATTAGCTGGGTGAATAGACAGATTGGCACAGAGAGAGCAGTGCCACAGTCATACCCAGCATGCCCAGCAGCACTACAGAGTGGAGCATTAACCCCATACTGAGCCCTAAGGAGAGAGGAATGACTGCAGATTAACTTTATGTGCTTTTTACTGAAGCGCCTGCAGCAAAATGCAATGGCCGAATGCTGAGCTCACACCAGTCAGAAAAGCAGCAGTCAGCTCTTAGTCTGAGAGTGAATTGTGCTCTATTAAATAGAGAATGCCTTTTCATTTGCAATTCAGTGCCTGAATTTGAATTGCAGTAGCAAACAGATGTAGGAATGTTAATAAAATTTGAATTTAAGGAAGTAATGTTGCATTCATGAAATTCAAATAAATTCATGCTGTCTTAAGTGTTGTTTTTAATAATACATTTTTGTATTTGACTGTATAAATTTCCCACATGAAACACACAACATGCAATATTTCCAAAAACATTAGATCATAGCAGCACAACTGTTTTAACATTAATAATAATTCATATTTAATTATACAAAAATGTGAGAAAGAAAAAACTAAAATCAAGAAACATAGGCTATAATTAGTCAAAATTTATCCATCCATTTATTTAATCATGATATGTATGATTCTTTTGAATTTCTAAAAATAATTCTTTTCATAAGCTCATGTCACACCTCTCTTCATCAGCTTGCACTGACTGCCAATAGCCGCTCGCATCAAATTCAACACATCTTTTTTGCCATCACCTGACCAATTAATACTAGCACTTACCTATTCTATTCTATTCTATTCTATTCTATTCTATTCTATTCTATTCTATTCTATTCATTTTGGTCTAATTTCTTTATTTCTAAAAAACCTTGCTGTGTGCACTGTGCTAGAATAACTGAGTCTTGCCTCAGCACTTGTATATTGTTGCTCTCTCGTTGGTCTGATTGCTTCTACTTTGTAAGTCACTTTGGATGAAAGCGTCTGCTAAATGACTAAATGTAAATGTCATAAAGTATAGTAAATTCAAATTACAGTATATTTAATTAAATTCTCTGTATGTTGCCCAACCGTTTAGTGTGTACGTTTTTTCTATGTACCTGAATGCTCACTCCACCACAGATGAGTGTAATAATGTGGGAGGGGAAAGAGAGAGAGAGAGAGAGAGAGAGAGAGAGAAAAGATGAAACCGTAGATGATCAGAAACTCAGTCTTGGCTCTGTTCATTCTCTCTCAGTGCCAAGTCTGAGCGTGTAACTATAAAAGAGAGTAAGGGAGGTCTCTGAGGTCGGCCCAGTCACTGAACAAAAATACTCACATATGATTGCCTAGCTTAATGACTATAAACCATAAAATTTATACATAGCTAATTGTACATACTATAAACTAACCCTCACCCAAACCCATAATTGGAGCTCAACTTTTTGATATGTGGGTGGAAGTGAGAAAAAATACTTTATTAATTTATTTATTTAAAATATTTATAATTTTATGAATATTATAAATATATAAACTGACAAATATAAAAATAACATAATAATAAAAATAAAAAGATTTATTTAAAAAGATTTTATTTATAAATAAAGGGAGGTTAAGAAACACACAGAGTACTGGACTAATAATGACCATGTAGTAGCACTCTTTTATAAAATTTCAATTTTCAATTAATTACTGTACATGAATGACATTTTTCATGACTGTATTAATGAGCGTGTATAAATGGAGGTGATATTGCTATGGTGCTTTGTGCCTGAACTAATTCTGGCACTAAATGACCTCTAAATCGAAATCATAGAAATGAATAGCTCTCATCTCTCCTCAGAGACAGCTCCACACAGCCAAAACTTTAACTGCATTGCAAAAGTGCAGATTAGATGCACATAACTGCAGACGTGTGCTGGAGTCTGGTTACGACCTGAAATCGATTTCACGTGTTTGTTTGTCCTTAGCGCAAACAGTTGACGGTGCCTCTGTGTCCTGTCCCCTGTTACTGCTCGCCATCCTTCTCCCCTTCCCTCCATTCACAAGCCATCCTAAATCCGCCACTATGTGGAGTGTGTATCAGTGTGTGTGAGACGGATTACGCTGAGGCAAAGCACTGCTAAGCCCCTCTATTACTCGATAATCCCACAGGAGTGTGTACACATGCTCTCGCAGAACACACTGACGTACTGACAAATAGAGACTGAAGAGACACACTCTTGTGATAAATAAGAGGCAGAACAACACACACACGCTCAGAGCGGAGACTGGGAACTTTAATTGGTTGAGTCTCAAACTAGAGCAAACAAAATACACTCTGACACAATTACACAATGATCAGTAAATATTAAAAAAATCAAGAGAAAGTAATCTCCCATTAATATGAAGAATTCTGAAGTACTTAATATATTCTATAATACTTTATATTTTTATACATTATCATTATTACGTACTATATAATATTTAATATATATATATATATATATATATATATATATAAATTAAATATAATATACAGTAGTACATAATAATAATATATAAAATATATAAAAATCAGTTTGTACCCTATTTATGACTATTTTATATTTATAAAACATTTTTATAATAAATTAAACAAAACTAATTAGTAAATGGCATTTTTCATGATTATTTATTTCTGATTATTTATTTCTTTTTTATTGATAAATTGTTAGTTATTATGGCACATTTTAAATAACTTTCTGAATACTAAAAAATAACATAAAATTAATGGTTATTATTAGGTGTATTATGTTCCTTATTTGGAATTATGAGGAGCATAAAAAGTTAGGAATAAATATTTATCATAAAATATATTTTTTTAGAATAAAATTTAATCGAAAAATTGTAAAGTAATTAGAATCTTTCAAATTCTTAAAATAAAGTTTAAAAAAGAGGTAAAGCGTAAGGTATTATGAGTGGCATATTACAAGCAGCATATAAGCTCCTATCGATTTCTAAGATTAATAAAATAACATTTTTGAAAAAGAAAATTGTGAAATGTGTTAAAATGCATGAAATTAGCAATGCAAATTCTAAAATAACTAAATAATTCTAAAAAAAAGATGCAAAATACAAACTAGTGGTCTCAGCCTGTTGTAAACAGCATATAAAGTATATTATATAGTATTTATTATATTATATAGTTTTTAACAAAATAATAAAAAAAAACAGTTTGTGTCCTTGGACTAGAAATTTACACACTCCTAGCTGCTTCAGTGCACATCTATCCACCATCCTTTTGCACAAAAGACCACCATAAATCTAACAGCATGTAACACGCAGCCGTACAGCAACACAAACCTCAGAGCTACAGCCCATTATCACGACTGTACTGTTCTGAAGAACGCCCCCTGCATACAAACTTACAGCTGCATCACGCCGAACATACAAGGACGGAACATAAAAGTGGACCTCCTACGAACACACACACAATATGCACCAAAGCACAGCATGAGGCCCTGTTCAAAGCTATTCACACACTGTGAACCATGCCGAGAAGTCTTTATGTTCCTGAGAGAGCAGGCCCACAGGACTCAGGATGGAGGCTCTTTGAATTAAGGCAAAATGGGATGGCGTGCAATTGTGCTTGGTGTGGCCTTGTTTGGCTCTGCCGTGGCTCAGTGGTGCCGGCCAAACTAAGACAGACTGAAGGGTTGCTTTGAGGACACTGCTGTGATCCATAACAATACTCACGTCTGCCCACACAGCACAGATTGGCCGATGTCCTGTACGCAGTAGGTCTGGGACACAAAAAATATATTGAAAATGCTAAGATATGCCATGCTAATGTATGAATGTTACTGCATTAAAAAAAAAGTTATGTTGAATTTGGTAAGGTATGGTGTGCTATTGTCAGAATTATATGCTCTGCATTTAACCCAATCCGAAGTGCACACACACAGAGCAGTGAACACAACACACACACTGTGAACACACACCCGGAGCAGTGGGCAGCCATTTTTTATGCTGCGGCGCCCGGGGAGCAGCTGGGGGTTCAGTGCCTTGCTCAAGGGCACCTAAGTCGTGGTATTGAAGGTTACATTGTGTTACTGCATTACATAACAACATATCAAACCGAGAAATGAGGCTAAAACAACACTTTTGAGTCATTTCTTTTATGTATAACTAAAAGATTTTTTTTTAAACTCTGTATTTTTCTGCTTTTAGTAAATAAAAGGTATGTCATGAACTGTGTCAAAATATATGTGACTATTATTAGCTACATTCTACAGCACTGAAATGATTAAATGGTTACTGTAAATCAAATACGTCCTTTTGTCATTGTACTGACTGAACTTATGTTTCAGGAAAATTTCTCAGTGCATAGCGACAAACAGGCTTTCAGGAAAATGCTGTGTTAGTGTTTGATGCTATTTAGCATTTGGGAAGAAAATAAAAACCAAAACGGCAATTAAAGTTGTTATTATTTTAGCACAAATGAAGTATTTTTTGTGGAACATTTAGCTTGTGCTTAAGGTATTTTTCTTTAAATTAAATGTCACTTACAGTAGTTTTTACATGTCATTTTTTAAATCTTGATTAATGTTTGTTTCTACATATATCCTACTAATTAAATCTAATATTTCAAACTGTATTAATTAACATTAGTTAATACACCATGGACAAAGATATATTAACATTGAACAACAGCATGTTTAAAAAATAACATTAACCTAGATTAATAAATTCTGTAAAAAAATTGTTGTTCATTGTTTGTTAATGATACCAAATGCATGAACTAATGTTAACTTTACTGTAAAGTGTTGCCGGTATTTTGATATTTCATGCAATTCCATTTGTAGATTTTTTTGGTACCAATGTATATTTTCTAATAAAAAATAAATAAATAAATAAATAATAATAAAATAAAATGAAATAAAATAAAATAAAAAAAATAAATAAATAAATAAATAAAATAAAATAAAATAAAATATCAACATAACATAACATAACATAACATAACATAACATAACATAACATTAACATATAACATAAAAAGGAGACACATCACTGGTCAGGTCTAAATCGTAGCATGCGGTGCTGTTATCTCTCTGTGAGATCTCTCCCATCCTGCTAGCGCTCTCTTAAGCAGCCCTGTGATCATTCATTCAAGACAAATTAAACATTTAGATAACGCCAAGGTGATAAATAGAGGGTGAAAAATGAGTGTGACAGGCCAGCTCCCCACATGAGAGTCACATGACCTGGTGCAAACGTGAAAGACTCTATAGGGATAAATGCGGTCACAATAAACAACCCCTGACGGTGCTTTGACTTTATGTATGAGCGGAACAAATAAACACAAGCTTTTATTCTCGGAGTTCAGAAAATACCATTTCATGGTTTTCTGTAAGCACCGCCAAAGTCATTTTACGGTGTATTTTGACCTTTGCTGTTGCTTAAACATGCTCTGTGATGTGGGTTGCAAAGCAGGATATTGATGATTAATTACTGTGAGTAATCAGGAGGACAAAACTCCAGAAAATGTCAACACATCCACTCAATACATCAGGATCGAGGAGGAATGGAAGCTTATAGCAGCAACACTTCTCAGAATATTACTTCACACTGATTGCTTGGCTCTCCTTGACCCTGCTTTCAAAGGACGAGATTTTAAAAATAACCTCTATCAACCTGCATGTTGAAAAAGTCATTTGTGTTCGTCATGTAATTCATGTAAAACGACACTAGATATGACTTATGCGTCTTCTGCATTGAGCTCCTTACCTCGGACCTCAAGCTCGTGCACACCGGCACAGGGTCAGCGGGTTGCCTTTCACACACGCCACCAAATCCCTGGCCTGCCAGAGCTTGTTTGGAGGTATAAAATAACATATAATTGTTTTCCAAGAAAGAGCTGCAGTAAGAAATCATCCGGGCTGGTAACATGTAACTAAAGAGTTTAAAGATAACATCAGTATTTATGTCTAGTGTGATGGAATGTTAACCAATTTGTGAATACAAGTACTAAATTCACACTGTTTGCAACTGATGTCTAGATTTTCAGCAGTAACAGTCTGACCTTTTGACCCAGTGTGTCAGACACAAGACCTCTGCCACCCTAGCATAAGAAAACAGTTGTTTGGTTTCAGACGCAGCTTAAATATACCACTTCGGTGATTAGAAAAGCAAAAGCAAACACTTGTGCTCCTAAGTCCCCAAAAGCCATTCAGTGTAAGAGGTTGTTTGGATAAAGAGTAAACTTGTCAATATTTGTGTATGAAGAATGAATGCATTAGTAGAGCAAACATTAGTGTATTGCTGAGAATCAAAGTTTAAATTAAGGCTCAAGTAAGTTTACTCAGCAGTCATATTCACAATATCCTCAGACAGTTATTTCCAACCATGTTAAGTAGAGCTCCTTTAATAGGTAAAGACTGATTAAATAAATAAATATAAAAGTAACAAATAATAACTTTAAGAGAGAATTTAGGCATCACAAAATTACAATGTGAAAAAATGAGTTTTTTAAATTACATTTATTTGTATTTACATTCATTGCAATAAATTTGTGTTTTTAAAGATTTAGGATTTACTTTAAGTTAGATGACAGTCAAGATAATCTAATTGTAAAAATAGAGGGAATGAGCATGAACAATTAAATATCTAATATTGGACAATATAAATAAATAAAACTGAGAACTGATAACTGATATGGTAATTGGTGATATATTATGCATCCCTAATTTAATATCAGACATAAAATACGATAACACCCTTAAGATCAAATACCCCCCCCCCCCTTCAGAAAACTGCAATACCACCATATTGTGTCAGTCAGTCGGAAGCAATATTCCTTAATTGTATTGCCAGATCCCTGCTGATTCCCACCCCTAGGTCAAAGGTTGAATTCATTTCGAATTCATTTCTGGGAGAGTAACATCACAGCATGCCGGAGAACTGAATGTTTATTGCTCTGACCTTCTTTCAATGTTCCAGAACCTTTGACTTCCAAGCGGCTCCAGCCAGTGTGCTGAGAGACATGTTTATGACAGCAGTGAATGTGGTTTGTGTTATTCTGAAGCTGCCATTCAAAACTGTTCAAAAGAGGAAGATGGAAAATGGAAGTATAATACAAGTCTGTGTGTGATTGTTAGAAATGAAGAGGAGAAACGTGTGCGAACAGGTGTGAACGGGTGCATCTCTGTGAAAGGCTGGATTCCAAGGTGCTTTGGTGATTATGCTAGTAATTTATTTATTCTCCCTCTTTCTAGAAAGCACTCCGCTGAGATCACGGTGTGAAAGGACACAGTTTTAAGTGCTGAGGGGGAGAGGGACTCAGGCACAATGGAATGCCACTGCTACTCCTGCCAAGAACACTTTTCCCATGCGCCCGGGAGCCAAGACTTCCCCCAACCGCCAAGAATAGCACTGCTGTCCTCACTCACCAAACTCTCTCTCTCTCTCTCTCTCTCTCACACACACACACACACACACAAGGGAGGCAAACACAAGGCTGGGTTCTACAGCACCCAAACTTCAAAAGAGTCATGTGTGCAAGACACACTCCTGACAAAAAATGACTTGAATTATACTCTTAATAAAGGTTCTTTATTGGCAGTGATGGTATGAAATAGCATTGTTCTTTACAAAAAAATTTTTTTTAAAGAAATGTTCACTGAAAGATACTTTGGAGAACCAAAAATTGACCTTCTGTGGCATATGGAACTTCATTTGTGACCCTGGACCACAAAACCAGTCATAAATAGCACAGGTATATTTGTAGCAATAGCCAACAATACATTGGCTCAAAATTATAGATTTTCTTTTATGCCAAAAATCATTAGGATATTAAGTAAAGATCATGTTCCATGAAGATATTTAGTAAATGTCCTACTGTAAATATATGAAAACTTATTTTTTTTATTAGTAATATGCATTGCTAAGAACTTTGTTTTGTCAATATTTCGATTTTTTTGCACTCTCAGATTCCAGATATTCATATATACATGTATCTCAGCCAAATATTGTCCTATTCTAACAAACCATACAACAATGGAAAGATTATTTATTCAGCTTTCAGATGATGTATAAATCTTTATTTTTAAGAGTGTATGGATATGAAGAACACAGTTGTCTAGCTTAAAGTGACATTTTGCTGAAAAATCCTTTATTCACCCTCTTGTCATTCCTAAATTGTATGACTGACATTCTTCTGTGGAACAGAAAAGAAGATATTTTGAAAAATGTGATTTTACAATGAAAGTCAATGGGGTCCAAGTAGAAGAAAAACAGTACATATAGGTTTGTAATGACATGAGAGTCAGTAAATCATAACAGCATCGACTATCCCTTTAATGTTTTCATAAGCAGATCGCGCTTTGATCTTGCAGATCCTCCATATTTTTATAATGACATAACAAACACATCTAAATTGACTTTGATGCTTTCCAATGCACTCACGACTTCAATTTGTCTTCCATTTGGGCTCTTTCTTTCTTTTCTTTTTTTTTTTTTTTTTTTTTTTTTTTTTAAAGAGGCTTTTGAGAACTAACCAACAGGAAAAGCACATTGCCGAACCCCACCTTTGCCCTATTAACACTTAACAGAAGATTAGGACATTCAGAATGCATTAGGAAGCGCAGCATCATGAGTGAGATGAATTGCTATGCTTCACCATGCGAACTAAGAGTCCAGTGACCTTTAACAGGAGGAAAGCTTTTACTCTAAATGCCCATGATTGGTTAAAGGAGCTATTGGGATAGTAGAACTGTCTGAGATGAAAAACAGAGTGAGTGAGACAGAGAGAAAAACAGACAGAAAAGAGAGCCTCAGCTCATGAAGTACTAATTTTGATATGTCTCTATTAATTACCCTCAAAATGAGCTCATATCAAGACTTTCACAGGCCTGATTTGTCTCTCGTTGAGTCATGCTCCAATATATTGGCTTGGCTAATTAATCGTCTCATATTTGGCCAGTTTGAGAATATAACTGCTTCTGTTGCTGACACATTTTGATAATTGCCCTTGGGTCAGATTCAGTATCTTACATCAACGATTAATGGACTTATTTAATACATCTTTTTAGAAATTCTATTATAAGCATATAACTTTGAGTGAAAAACTGAACTGAAAAATTAACATGAATTGGTATGTTTTAACTTTTTTAAGTTTTTGTAAAACATGATGATTATATTTCCCAGAATTCTATCCACTGTATCATAACTTGGCCAACTTTTTATTTAAGTAAAGGCTTAAATGTGAAGCAATGTGCAAAAACGTTGTCCACCTGCTTGTGCTGCTTGTAGCAGCAGCTTTCTCCTAAACGTTAAACAAATGGTGGCATATGTACTACAAATGTAGTCTTTTGCTTCCTTCCTTTTACTAATACTAATATATGTAAAATAATTAAAAATAAAAAGTATAAAAAATAATTTAAATTCTATATTTATTTATACAAAAATGTGGTAATATATAATTTCTGGTATACTTTTATCAGATAAATGAATTTCACATTTACATGTTTCTTTCCTCTTTCAATAATTATCTATCTATCTATCTATCTATCTATTGAGAGATATACATATAAACAACAGCACTAATATTTCAAAATGATACTTCAAATCCTCTGAGCATAAATCTTTGCACCACAAGTTATATTACACCAGCAGGGGGCACTTTAAAAATTCATTCACAAATCGGAAAATAAAATACCACAAAAACAACAGAAAAACAACAACAACAACAACAAAAAGTATTTCATGCACATAAATGCACTTAATGTAATGCACTTAAACTAGAGTAGACTGTATACACTCTGGAGAACATGAGCCTGTTCACATATACACATATCTTTCAAGAACATGTGTATTACTTGCTAATGAGGCGCTTAACCGGCATCTACGAACCCGCTGCACGTGCACACGACAGTGTCTGAGCATGCTACAGTAAACCTGCACGTTACAGTACGCCTGCAACTGACCGTGCTTCAAGCATGAATCATTAAAGCTGTGTTGTCCCAAGCGGTTTGTGCTAGATAGCTTTTTCCTGGAGGTGTTTTACGTGAAAGCGCAGCTTTCAGCCCTAGCTGTGTTGTTTTGTAAACAGCCCTGTTGCTAGGCAGACCTGTATTATTGCTCCACCAATCAGGGCCTGATTTGACGGGTGAGTAGGACCAAGAGTTATTTTTTACAATCGCACTCCAGATAATGCCTCAACACAAGTAGTAAAATGTAGAATTAAAGGTCACTGCTATCAAAAGGCATACGTGTATCTGTGTGTGTATATGTGTGTGTGTGTGTGTGTGTGTGTGTGTGCAAGTCCTGCTGTCGTACCTCATTCAGTCGCCTCCAGTGTTTCAGTAAGTGTTGCGGCCCATTGAAGTCGTTACAATCCCAACGCGACTCGTAGTTTCAGCGCAGGCCTCCAGCACAGCCTGTGGACACACACACACACATAAACACACATATATTACTCAATAATCCAGAGCCAGCAGCGTGTACAGTCACAAACAGGACACCTTCCTACCCTTGAATTCCCGTCCCGTCCCGAGCCTGTGAACTAAGTGCTGAGGGAACATGATCCACATACAAATGCATTCAGGTGCATTTACTCTAGTAGTCACTCTCATACTACTGCAACTCTGTCATCTTGCAGCTCCACTCCCTTCAGACGCTCACAACACAGAATGGACCGCTATGGAAACCGAGTAACAAGACAACACAAAGGCGGAGGTGTGGGTGTACAGTGAGTGTGCTCTTTAAATAAAGATGGTCATTATTAGGGCTGTTCTCAGATCAGCGTTGAGCTCATGAGCGTGCAGGACGCACTGTAGCTGTTGCTAGACTTTGTTTGGTTTCTTTCAGTAACCACCTGCGGTATTCCATGAGGCATAAAGCAGGAATGACATCACATCACTCAACTACCAGAAGCGCAGATCTTAGATCAGTATTCAGGAGTAGGACTCCGCAGCACAGATTGCAAATTGCAGCAAGGAAGCCGTTTATCATTTATCTCTGGGGCATTACGTGAGAAATAAACTGTTGCCTTCAGAGGATTAGATGGCAGCAATCTATTTCCGAGTGACATGCCCTCTGCTTATGTCGCATTTGTGTTGCATCTAGGGATGTGCACAAATATTTTAAAAAGTTGACTAGTCAACTAATCTTTCAGAACAAGAAACCCTGTATAAAAAGGCTGATTTCAGGTTCACCTCAGCCTTTTTTGTTAGCAATCACAAACATCCAGAAGGTGCCGGATTATGATCTAACAAATGGAAAAGAAAGTAGGGGTATTGACATGTTTGTTTTTTTAAAGATGGACTGAGATCATCTACTGTATATGACCGTTTAAAGCTGAATGCTGAACTAAATTACTTTTAGCAGTTATATGCATTTTAAAAATATTTGTCTCCACTTTTTTGCCACATACTACTACTTCTACTACTAGTAAATGTAAAATTAATAATGTAAAATCACATTTTTTAAATAAATAAAAATATAAAAAATAAATAAATTATATATATATATTTAAATATAATTTATTAATATATAACACATTTAGGTTTTATCAAATTCATGCATTTCAAAATTAAGACTTTCACTAAAAAAAAATTAAAAACAAAAGAATTCAAAAATTATAGAGTTATATATTTGTTCATATATACTGTACTAACAGATAATTTATAGTAAATTGTATCAGATATATATATATTTCAAAATCAAATTTTTCTCTACACTTTTTTTGCCACATTATTATTATTATTATTATTTATATTCTTTATAACAATAATTTTATCATATATATATATATATATATATATATATATATATATATATTTCAAAATTAAAATTTTCTCTAAATAAATGTAAAATTTGTTCATTTAAATTTACAATTATTAAAAATATATTAAATTGCTTTAAATAAAATATATTAAATTATAAATAAATAGCAGATTACTATATCTGTTTATATATGATGCATTTAATACATCATTTATAATATATTTTATCAGATATATGCATTTCAAAATTAAATCTCTCTACACTTTAATGGCACAAAATATCAACAATAACAAAGATGACAAAAAAAGAAATCTAAAGTAAATCATAAATGAAAAAAAATTAGAAAAATTTATTTAATTCTATTCTACATCAGATATACACATTTTCAAATTTACAGTCTTTCTTTAGACTTTCTCTACACCATAAGTCCACTGTCTATGTCCATGTCCATTGTCACTTATCTCCTAGTTGCACCAAAGAAGCAGGTTTTATGGCTTAAGTTGTGATGGTAATGAGCAAGAGGAGAGGTCATGATTATATGTCAATGTCATTTCATGTTTTCTTTGCAGTGATTACCAAGTATACACTTCTGCCATATCGTCCAATTCTGCAGATTAATTATTCTCTGTACTGCTTTGGCAACATTGTATTTTGGCAGACGTGCTGATAAAGCATCACTGATGAGAGAGATAGAGCAAGAGAGAGAGAGAGAGAGACCAGACAGATGGTTGCAGCGGGTGGGTGCAGTAAAACTTGTGACAACAGCCATTAGTGCTACAGGAGTCTGAGACCGAGGACAGATAGTGGGATGTGTGAACATGTGAACGAGGGAGAGAATGAGTGAGAAACCTAAACGCAACAGTGGAGAAAACCAAGACATAAGTGCTATAGACAGTCAACACAACATTATATGTAGACATAAAGACCATCCTCTGGTATCAAAACATGCCACTTTCCACTGTCTTCCAGATTCCTATGTGTTTGAGAAGCTCTGAAATACATGCGTCATATGTGGTCTTACTGTAGATGATTCATCAATGTGTGTTAATTTAAAAAGAAAAATGTTTGGCATGTTCAGAATACCACACTATAATAACACTCAAATCTCTTATGGTGCTCCGCAGGGTTCCATTTTGGGTCCTCTTCTTTTTGCATTATATATGCTTCCGCTAGGTCAGAATTATGCAGAGACACAACTTTTTTCTTATTCGATTGCTTGCAGATGTTTCAAAACGTGGCAGCCAGATTACTGACCAACACTAAAAATGTGAGCATATTACACCTGTGCTCACCTCTCTTCACTGGTTAACAGTTCAGTTCCACATTGTTTTTAAAATTATGCTTTTTGTTTTTAAAGCTTTGCATGGGATTTCTATTTCTATTCTATATCTATTCTTTGTGTTTTAATTCTTCCTAAGAGAAATTTTATCATTTGTCGATTTCTTTGTGTTTTGTATACTGTCTAGTCTTTTATTTTGTTTCAGTCTTGTTGTATATTTTCTGCACAGCACTTTGGTTTCAACATCTGTTGTTTTTAAATACGCTTTATAAATCAACTAAACTACTCAAACATACTATGTTTAGTATATAGTAAGCAGCAATGTACTGTAATGTATAATCATATCACTGTGCACAGTTTGCCATTGGCGTGCAATAGGCACTATTAATAAAATGTGGCCCCCACACAATTAAAATTAGCACAAATGTGCACATATTTTGAGTGTATTTTCGGGACTCTTTTTTAACGTCTTTTATTTTCCCAGACACGTTATCAAAGCCTTTCAAATTAGGACGAAGATGGCGATTGTTGTTGTTAAATTCATATTTTCACACATTAACAGCCTACAGCAGCGTGGTAACATGCATGTTACGACAACAGTTTGCTTTTACAATGCTGTCCCTAAATACTAAGAGAAGTACTGAATAAAATGACTGACTCAGAGCAGGTTGCTATAATAACTTCAAACGTTATGCAGCAGTTTAGGTTAGTAGGTCACTCCTAATATATCATAAGGAAATTGTGTTTAACCCTATAAATTTTACATCACATAATTCAATAGAAAAGGCTGAATCAATAGATTAAATAGATCAAAAGCAATAGATTAAATAGATAGCTGTCAATAGATTTATTACATTGTAATAAAAGCAGTCATTTAGGCAAAAGTCAGAAAACTTCTGAAATTAAATTTTTGTATGTATGAAATTATTCAGATAACCTACTTAGTTTCCCAGAATGTGTAGTATATATAACAGCTCACTGCATGCAATACTATAATCCAATGCATTTCACTTGATCTTCCATTTCCAGTATGTCGACCAATCCAGAAGTAATATTAGGTGTGATTTTAAACATCATGGCTCATAACTTGTTTGAATACTGTTAATATTATTAATAGATATTATTCATGAGATGAAAACTGGATGCTACATAATGAATTTACATGTACATAATGAGACCATGTGACAACAATGTTGCATGATATATTGTTGTTAGAAATGTTTGTTGCACAATACAAATGGTGGAAAAATAATATTAACCAATAAAATCAATAAAACAAATAAACATCTTTAAGAAACGACTAAGGACACATCACTTCCACGAACTCCCACTGAACAAAACTGTATAACTAACATCACATATTTTCTGACTGGCTAACACTGTGTGGCATCACACATATTCACTTTTAGGTTGGTCAGACAACTTTTCACTGAATCTGGTCATGTTTTGCACATAACTGTGACTGTTGCAGTGGAATTACCCTGTTGTAGTACTAGTACTTACTAAAACCAGCTGATTTAAAGAGGATCCAGAAACTGGTTATTTGGCACTAAAATTAAACATACTATACTGCAGATTCTACAGCTTGAATATCCTACCTCAAAATGTCTCTATTCCACAGCTCAGATGAGCTTGAGAGTGCTGCTACAAGCACAGCGTGAATGATCAAGAGTCACGAGGAAATCTGCATTACTACAGTGAGAAAATTATTACACCAGGTGCTGTTCATTAATAGGTAACCAAGCATGATACTAATTCCAATGAATCTATTTTGAATTTCTAGAAATCAGAGGTTAAAACAAAATCCTGTGGCTGCATGGTTATATCAGATCTATTCAGCTGTTTTAGTATGCAAAAAAGACACCTTCAAACGCTATTACTGTCAATTTAATGCCTTTTTCTTCTTTTATGTGTCACATGTTTGTGGCTGTAGCCACAAGCCATAAACAGCAATGGGGTAATTCTGCAAGCTCAGTCTTTTTATGAGACACAGCTCACACTGCTAGCATCACTTAAACATTTCCCCGAATGTCACTTTCCTCAAAGTTACTGTCAGCTCTAGCTCTAGGAGTTGGTGTTGGGTAAACAAGACTGCCAGGAAGTCACTGTTTAAGGGGCATGTATGTGTAGAATGAGAAAAATGCTTTTAAGAACAAGATGATGTTTGTACAACATCTACTACTGTTGCAACTGCAGCCAAACATTGACTTGTTTGGTTTGGTTGAACAAGTAATTTCTACAGTAACATTGTGGAATATACTTCTAAGAAATTACATACTTCTTACTTTATACAGTGTGTTTCAGAGGTGACAAACTGCCTGACAGATGGACAGACATACTGGAATGAGAATTTTCTTATAATTTTCCCACAGAAGTCATTTCAAATCTCTGTGAAATATCTTAGCACCTCAGGCCAACGATGTTTCATACTCTGGGTCTCTTAACATTTATATCCAAACCTTAAACAAAAAGACCAGATATAGATATAGGAAGTGACACTAAGCGGAAACCAATTTTTTCAATTCCACATTTTTTTTTTTGTCACCAGCAGAAATTAAATGAAGTTGCTATATCGTCTCTGTTATTATTCACCAGATCATTGTCAGAATCTGCTGAATTTGTTGAAGATAAGTTTAAGATTTTCACCTTGTGAACTAGGGGTGGGCGATATGACCAAAATCGTCATCATATGAGTAATTTTTTTTTCACAATAACGATATATATCACAATATAGTTATTTTTGCTTAAATTAAAGTCTTTATGACATCAAAAAATTTTATACTATTGATACTATAGAATAAAAGAATAAACAAATAAATAAGAAATGCTGCATACATTAAAGAAAGTAATCTAATGTATAAAAACAGCATATTTTTCACTGTGTACATTTAATATATATTACTTCTTATTAAAGTTACAAGAGTGATTTAGTCAAGAGCAATGAGAGATTTTCTCTCTTTTGTTGTTTGATTAACATGAATGACATACAGCAGGAATATTAGACTGCTGTCACTTTAAGAGCTGCCCAGTTCCAATATACTGTTACATGTTTTCTTTTTCAGCTGTTTGCTTTCACTTAAGACCTAAATTACTCTGTTTACAAGGATACGTGCAAAGAAGGGCATTTTGGCACATACAAGTATGTATTTAACTGTACAAGGCCTATAAAGCTGCAAAAATAACTCTACTCAATATTCCAGCGCTTTATGAGCACCATCTCCACATGCACGCGCCTCTCTGACAGCACTTGCATATAGCGAAATGAGTTCTCGTTCACTGCTGATTGCACTTCAATGGCTTAAAATCACTTGTTTTTAAACTGCAATGCTAAAAATCGCATACAAAAGATACGTTTTCGTGACCATTTAGCGCAGCATCTTCACGTGAGTGAATGTTTAATGCTGCATCGCCCTCAGTCTCTAAAGCCCTGATCGTATCCCCTTATCATCACATGGGAAATTTCAAATCAGACTGAATGAGAATGATTAAATTAGACATCTCTTAGATATCTAATATTGCCAACAATGCAACATATACTCAGGCAGGCAAAGCACACATGGATAAGATCCCTGTATCTGTTTATGGTTCCTAAAACAAGTTTGTATTGTCAAGCAAGTCTGCTCCACAAAGTCCATTTTAGAGTAGATTAGTGTATGTGTGTGTTACACAACACAGTGCGACGTGTAAGGTTCCCATGAGCAGATAAAGGACAAGCAGTAAGCCAATACCATCCTTGTAGCGGAGCTCGGTTAGCAGGGAAAGAAACAGAACATAGGAAGAGAGGGAGAGTGAGGAACAGAGAGGATAATGGGGGATGACACATCAAGAGGATCCAGGAAAGTTAAGGGGTGAACTGCCCCTTTGCAGAGGGCTTTAAAATCTCTCCTTACCTTCCTATAAACTGACGGACCTGACTGAGCCACATCTGTGTGAGCAGGGAACAGAATTAACTTTTTCCACAGCTACCAATAATGGGTGTATTTAGAACATTTCATATTTCACATTTTGGTGAAATACTGACCATGTAAAATAAAGTAAAAACTTGAGTTTTAATACATTTTTGACTCCGCTATAATTGAGTCACAACAGATGACTCACAGTATTAGCAGACTGGAAAGATTGTTTGTATGACTTATATAACTGATGCAAGTAATTCAAATATTTAAACAGACTGAAATTTAACTCCTTATTCACTTATAAACTGAATGGACTACATTTCTGATTAATTTGATGAAGTTTTGCATATTTTTGAAGCTTGAGAGCTTAAGTTATCATTCATTCATGTACACTACTGTTCAAAAATTACTGGTAAGATTTTTAATTTACTGTTTTTGAAGGACTTATTTTACGCTCACCAAGGCTGCATTTATTTGATTCAAAAATAATTTTTTTTTTTTTTTTTTTTTTTTTACTTTTTTAAAATATTTTGAAATATACAGTAATTGCAATCCAAAAATGTTTTACTTTTAATGATGGCAAAGCTGAATTTTCAGTGTCACATGCTCCTCAGAAGTCATTCTACAGTGCTGATTTGGTGATTTGGTGATTTTGAAGGGGAAAAAAAACATACTGACCCTGTTCTTTTGAAGAGTAGTGTATAGTTGCATGAAATAAAAGTGACCAGTACTGTTTTCAAAATTTCCCTGTGTTACACTAAAGAAAGAAAGTCAAATGGGTTTAAAACAATATGAGGGAGAGTAAATAATGACAGAGGATAAACTATTTCTATAAACCTGTGTTTTCTTCTGAAATGAACTGAACAGACCTAATCAGACCTATTAGATATACAACGGCATTTTCATGTCAAATCAAGCCATTTACATTCAAACATTATGCATCAATGCCTCATACCGCCGTCATAAGGTGCACCATATGCTTTGCACACAAAGTAATCATGGTGTTTTTCTTCTACAGATGGAAATGGCATGGCATATACCATCTCTCTTTTCTCACAGGACAGAGAGGAAACAAGATGGAGTGCCTCAAAGGAGTTCAGCAGCAGGTGTGTGTGTGTATGTATGTGCGTGCATTAGAGGACAGCAGGTTGAAAGCCTTCCTTCTTTCAACCAACGGAATCCAGTGCACACACACACAGAGCAGCACAGTGAGCATGCTCAGTCGCTCGCTTCATTCAAGGTCAGCGCTGAGAGGCAGGTGATGACATCATTACTACAGCAGCTCAGTTATTTCACCAATCAATAGAGAAGCAGCAATGAGTTCATCTAAGCTACTGCCAGATGGCTGGAGCCACCCAATGAGAATCCGCTTCACAAATACATATATATATATATATATATATATATATATATATATATATATATAGATATATATATATATATAATATATATATATCCCACAAAGTGCAAGCAGCCGTGCAGCGAGTGGCTGTGTTCATAATGATGAGAAATCACTTCACACAGTCTCGGTGCTGAGGGATGCTCCCTGTTTCCACAGCAATATTACAGTCTATTCATTCCACCATTTAACATAATGAGACAGGACTAGCTTATTCAGCCAGGGAAAAAGCAATATTTATACATGAAACAAGCACAGAAAACCAGTGACTCATACTGGAGGACGGATGTCTCAGTATTATATTAATGGAAGATGGCTTTGGATCATACACTGTAATGTTATTTTATAATGTGCCTTACAGCTTGGGAAGTATGTGTTTTAGAAATCATATTATGAGTTGCTGAATGTAAAAGAAAAGGTACTACAAAAAAATATTTTGTCAGATTTAGCAAAAAAAAAAAAAACAACAACAAAAAAAAAACAAACCTGCTTAATTTTGCCACTATTAAATGCCCCAAATAGAAAATGCTTAATCGCTTTTCACTACAATTATATATTTATTATTATACTTAAAAAAAATGCCATTTAAAGGGCCATTAAAGTTTTAATAAAAGATGCCATTATCATATTAGAAAAAAACAATGTACAATATAACACTGTACAATATAAAAACACTTTCACAGTAATATGCTAAAACATGAAAGCCAGGTACAATTTGACAGTTTGCATTTTCTCTAAATGTCAAGATTAGGATTTATATTTACATTCATTTTTGAGATTTAAACATAAGTCTCCTTTAACATTTCATATCACAGATGAATATTTACACTGTCACTACCATTCAAAAGTTTTTTAACCTTTGTTTTGAATGGAAAGAATTAATTTTTTTTTTAAAATTCTTATGTGAAAAAGTTCTTTTAAATTGTAATTAGATTTCACAATATTACTGGTTTACTGTATATTTGAAAAAATAAATGCAACCTTGGTGAATGTAAGAGACTTCTTTAAAAATTTTTAATTAAATCTTTCGAACCCTAAACTAATGAAAAGTTATGAAGATTTAAGATTATGATTTATAGTAAAGCATAAATTTATGATAAAAATGAAAACTTAATTGGGCCATTTTTTTATTGCTCATTATTTCACATTCACCGCATACCATATTTCATAAAATTTGATCTATAATCCTACTTTACCACAAAAAAGACAAATAGTTAATTTTCAAACAATCACTGTTTTCATTAATAATTATTCACTTTTTAATGGACTCAGCAGACATGCAGTGCTACTCATAAAATGCTGAGAATTTTGCCTGGGCAGTAGAACATTGATACCTCAGCTGTAGATATAGTCACAAATAAATCATGACAATGCAATCGCGTCATTAACAATCACAAAGCCTGTCACTCAACCTACAATCACCATTCAATACGTTCCCTTTGTGCGAAACTACTGGAGAGGTACAACAGGAGGAAGGGAAGTGGATATCTCTGCTACACACACACACACACACACACACTCATTTACAACTGCCTAAAAAGCCACTCAAAGCTCCTGGTCACACTTAAAGTAGTAAAAATCAATCCGTGACAGGTTCATTGAGGGCCGTCTTTGGGTCATTGTGAGGAACTGATGCAGAGATAGCTTTGTGCTTCCTGCGTTTCTCCTGCTGTGCTCAGCTGGGACAAATGCAAAAGTAATGGATAGTGTGAGGGCCAGGTACTTCTCTCAGGTTACTGTGTCGTACCCCAGGCTGACCTCATTCCTTTTAACTTCTCTCATTGTCTGTCTGTCTCTCTCTCTCTCTCTCAGTGCTGAGGGTGTCATATGAGCTGCTTTTCTCTGACGATCTGACTGACATTGTCATCCCATCATGTCAACGTGTGTGTGCTTTCGTTTGGCACTCTGGTCTTTTTTCAGTCAAAGATTTGTTTACCATCGCCTGAAAACAAAACTTTTGAAAGCTATTTTCAACAACAGGATTACTAGTAACAGAAATATGAGAAATAGGAACATGACAGCTGTAAATATGTCAATATAGTAAAAGAAAGAGCAAAAATGTGTGTGGGGGGGGTGGGGGGAATGTATCAGAGGAGGCCAGTGTTGTTATTGTTAAATAAAACTATTACAAATAATTTTCATTAATTGAAATAAAGCTAAAAATATTAATATTAGATGAAAAAACTAAACTTGAAAATATGAAAATGAAAAAAAAAATGTTGCTTTGGCAACTAAGTTAAAATTAAGCTTAAGTGCTACAATTACTAAAAAAAGTGCATAAAAAGGACTAAAAATTTAACTTAAATTAAAATGCAAAACATAAAAATAAAAAGCTATTTCAAAATATAAATAAATACTGTAACAGTATAAAAACTAAAGCTTAAATATCAAGGGAGGCAAAGGTATGATAGCATCCTCAAAAACATTCACAAACAAAATTATATATATAAACGATACAAACTACAATATGACCAAATTAACTATTATTTTCATTAATTTACCTACACTAAATATTATAGTTGTAAAAAATATACATATTATTACAGCACGTTTTTAGTAGAAAATACGATTTAATTAAATTAACATTTCTTTGCAATCATTTGCTAAATTTAACAGCAATTTCTGAGTAAAATTTTTTCAAAGTAAATCCTTTTTTTTTTTTTAGTATGTACATAACTTAGATTTTTTTTCCCTCTCTCTTTCATGCACCCAGGTGAGTCTGAATCACTGCATGACTGTCAAATACAGCTGTAAGCATACTACAATGATTTATTTTATAGCTTTAGTTTGATTTACATATCAAACTCTGGAAAATTCCTTCATGTGCAGGCGCTGCGTCATAATTAACATGCTCTTTCTGACCATTACAGAAATGTTTGGTATTTGATGAGATGGTTCACACAAACAGAGCTTTGTGACTTTGCTATTTACTGTTAAACATACATGTAGTCAGCTTCACACAGAATATGAAAAAATACATAAAAGCACAATCTTCTCCAGTCTATCTATTCGCAGTTACAGAGGACCAGCAAATTAATCAAGCACCTACACACTTTGTATGCGTAGGTTTTCACTTCACAACACCTCCAGTCTAACCTCTGCAATTGAGCCTCACATAAGCTCATAGACAGAAAAAAAACATCATGTCTATGAAAAAGAATCAAAGCTGCAGAGATACAAAGGCAGATGAATAGATATAACAGCAAAGAAGGGAGAAAATAAAAGAGAAAGAGAGTGAGACACAAGAACATGGGAGAGGGATGGGAGAGTCTATTTCTGCAGATCTTCAAACATTCAAAGCCCTGATGACTCCTCCAAAGCACGTATGGGACCGCCGCTCCTTCAGACCCCCTACTGTGAGACAAGCCTGAAAGAAGACCAAACTAGCTTTGTGCTGACATAAAAAACTCATTCATACATAATTGATAGTATATAAGGACTCTGCAGAATTCAGAAACACCATACAGTCAGATTACACAGAGGATGTTAAATTCAAAGGAAACATATTGTATAGATAACTGACAGCATTAATTTCTATACACATACTGTTTGAACAAGACCAAACAAGGAGAATGAAAATGCAGTGCTGTTTTTAGACACCAGATGGCGCTGTATTTCAAGTGAAGTGAGGGGGAAACGAGAACAGTTCTCGGATCAGTGAGAATATTTACACAAGTATTACACTGAGAATCACTTTCATCTGTAGTCAGTGTTTAATGGGAGTGTCTCAGTGTGATGAAGTGAAGGATTATTAAATCAGATCTCAAGATTTGCACAACATAATATGCTGTATATAGCACAGTGGAAATGACCATGGAAGAAACCTGATGTATAATAACTGCACGTGGTTGGCCTACCATATGGTCTCAGTTTGCATTAGAACAAGCAGCACTGAGCCTGACAACAGGCTGTAAAACACCTTAGATGTGTCCTAACCAGGCAAGATAGGTTTTTTGAATGTGAAAAAGCAGTGTGATGCGACAAAATAACAAACAATTATAACATATTTGATGTTCAAAGTCATGTGGAGCAGGATTTTGAACCAACGGGATTGCTTGGTGAGTGGAGTTTCATAGTCACTACAATAGAAATCAAGGCTGTATCCAAAATCATCCCCTATGAACTCATTCACTATTCCCTACATCACTCCTAGGGTGGCCATCTGTCTGGTCAGACAGTCCAGTTTTGACAGTCCAACGCATGGTATAAACAGCCTTTCATAAAAAAAAAAAAAAAATTAAAAAAAAAAAGAATAGGCTATAGTTAATATTAAGTGATGCACATTTTAGACACAGTATTGTCAATATTGACTGTTTTTGCTCTATTCCACCAACGAAAATATCTCCAAAGTCACAGCAGAATTGTTGGTCTATCCAATCAACACAGTTTTGTTCCTAAATGATTCAGCATTTTTTAAATAAATTGGGTGGGTCAATGATTCAGTGAGCCATTTATAAAGTTAGTCACTTGCTTTGTTTCTAAATGAATCAGCCACTTTGAACGAATCAATTAAGTGAATGGATCAAGACAAGGGATTTGCCACCATCTACTCGTGGTTTTAATTTGATATTTAAAAACTATTTTCATTTTTTCCCAACATTTCATATTTGTAAAGTCAATGTATTTCATATTTAAAACATTAATCTCAACATTATTTATGCAATTGTACCTGCAGTGTAAATGCATTCATGGAATCTCTGAGCTGCATAAAACTGTGTAAATTTATTGATAAAATGTAAGAATTTACATTAAAGTCGAAACATGTTTTTAAAAAAGGTTAGAAAAATATCCCTTTAAGAAGGCAAATATCTTTCTTATAAGTTCTATCACTGCTTATAAGTTAGGGATTATTACATCAGTTGTACGCTCATTATTGCAGTGCATTATGGGATTGAATGAGCACATTTGATAATTTCCACTGTTTCCTCAAATGGTGCACTTTATAAGGGTACAGGGGGTGATTCCAGACAAAATCATGCCACTCAAATGCTCCAGCTTTGTGATATAAGATTGGCCATAGAACCCTCAAGGTGAGCGGGACAGTTGGGTAAGTTTAGGTCTGCCCCGGACCACCCTGTATAGCCGTCTGGATAAAAACCTTTATGACTGGATTTAACATGTTGTAACATGAAGTTCTGCACTCTCTGCAACAGCAAATGGAGTTTGTATGCAAATGTTTTGAAGCGGGTGGTAGGTGGGTGGTTTCTTGAGATCACTACAATATGGCAAACAGCACAAAACCTGATTAAACACCTCCAGGTCATGAATTGAGTGTAAACACAAGAAAAAAGAGAGAGAACGTACACGCAAATAAGAAGGAACCCCGGTGCAGAAGAATACAGGTTTAGCAAAGCAACCTTAGACAGTGATGTTTAAATATGACATTTTTACAGGCAGTTTTAAGGGCGTCTCACAGCCTGCGAGGAGAACAGACTAGTGGGCATGTTATGCTTACATTATACTGCATGCTTGGCAAATTGTCATCCATTATTTGAGGAATACCTGTAATGACATCTCATGCCTTTCTCATGCCCAAAATTCTCCTTCTCTTCTTCAAAGGGCTTTCTGTAATACAGGAGAATAAGAGTGTGTCTATTTTGAACAAACTGCACACAATACAAAATCTCTGCAGACGGACGTCACACATCCTTGTTTAACTGGGTTACATCAAAATCCTTTTAAGACAAGTCATGTCACTCAGCGGCCATCTTTGAAACGCCTCTCGGGCATGCAAGGGCAACTCCTATCTCTTTGAATGGGGAAACACCAAATTCTCCAATACTGTTCACTAAGCTTATGAAATCTGACAACAACTGTCATAACTGTTATAACTTAACTTTTGCTCAATCAGTGTTAAAAAGCATATTTTTCAGGCTAGATCAGCCAGTGCATATGCGCAGTCCTGAGCGCAGGTCTCAGAGCGCTGACTGTTTCTATAGCAACCGGGACGCTTCTAATGGCAGCTGCAGTGAAGCGCTGACTTTACCGATTAGCGAATGGCTCTTTCATTTAAAAGGCGGGGCTTCCTGTGATTGAGCGGCCATATTGAGCATTGCATTTTTCCCCATTCAAAACTACACGAGTGACACGTCTTTGGTATTCTATAGCCTTTGGTTACATGTCACTTTGAGCATTCGCTTGTGTGAACTCCAAATCGCCCCTTTGAGTGCCCTGAACTGTGCATGTTAGCATGAGAATGTGTCGTGTGTGTCACTTTAAGAGCGATGTGGTGTTCATTGAGGCAACTGCACGCTGCAAGTCTATTTATAACCTCTCTCTTTGAGGTCTCCATTACATTTGCATGGGAGCCGTGCACTCACACTTCCCTCGCATCTCATTTACATATGCCGTGTGGTTTTCCTGCTGTGGGTAACCATTCCGCTGGCTTTAGTTATGTATGTGTCTATGCATGCATGTGAGCAAACATGTTTGCGTGTCACTATGACAGCTGTGGCCCAGACTCACATGCAGCCCTTGGCAACATGAGGTAAAAAAAATATATATATATATTAATATATAATAAAATAAAACAAACCATGTAGTCTATCCATACATTTATATTAAAAAAGTATATATAAATAAAAAAAAAAAATCTTTACCCATGTTTAAAATATAAAATACACAATTAAATTATATAGAAAATAGCACAATAAAAACAGAAACAAAAAATATTAATTATATAGTTGCATATTCTTATATTCATGTATAAAATAAAAATAACTGTTGTCTGCACATTTTTATAAATAAATAAATTAAATATTAAAATTAAAATAAATTTAAAATTAAATATGTAGTCTTTACCTATGTTTAGAAAGTAAAATACAAAATTAAATTAAATTCAAACTAAAACAACAAAAAATAAATAGAAATAAACAATAATCTACAATAACAACTAAAAAAATAAGTCTCTATCGGTTTAGAAAATAGAATACAATATTAAAATGAAATAAAACAATAAAATAAAATTAGAAATGATTCTATAATGAACTTACATCAAATAAAATGATCAATAAATTATATATATATAAAAAAAACAAACCCTGAAACAACATAAAAACTACATTAAAAAAAAAACAACAACTATAAATAAATAAAAAATGCATTTGTACAGCATGCACCCTATGCTGCACCAGAAAGCTCTTTCGCTCTTGGAGACCGTGCATATTGTATTGCCTATGGCAGCGTTTTGCACTATTGTTAACTACAACCTCTACAAGAGAGCATGTAGTAGAGCATGTGTGTGCTTGTTAGTCAGAAAGCTGTGCTTTCATTTCTCGTTACTACAATGTGTTTGTGTGTGCGGTTGAGCAAGAAGGTGTGTACTCCAGCGAGGCCAGCCGCATGAGTGTTTATGATGAGTCACTGCCTGAAACAGCAGGGGGGATTACTTACACTCACTACACAAGCGTGTGAAAGCCAGCATGTGTGCACGCGTGTGAGAGAATTACGTCGGCATGCAGAATCTGCATGAGTATCAGTGGCCATGTTTAAGTAAAAGAGGCCAGATCTGTAACCCTTCTACGTGTATCAGGTAAATGCGTTCTTGAGAGAGTCGTTGTGTTGCAGGACACAGGCAGGCGATCAAATAAAGTCATGCAAAGCTGCAGCCAAGCACAGTATCACCAGATACACTCGCTGAGGAGCAACACAGAAACTCCTCCCGTACACTTCTCTCTTCGCTTGTTCGTCGAGCTGCTGTTCTCGAACTTCACCGACGTTCATGAAGAACAGAGATTATGACAGTGGCAACACCTAGAATTCCTACTAGCACGTTAATGATGTTATAGCTGTAATAAGACTTGCAACGAGATCTTCATGTGATAAAGAACATGAATGTCATTTATGATGTTTGTTTTTACTAGTGTAACAGTGCCTGCCAAATCTTTCAGTGGCCTTGATTCTGGAAGAATTTTTCCTGTGTATTTTTTTCTATAGGGATCTTTAAAAAGTCTTTGTTGAAGACACAAATCAAACTATAGCTATTAAACAACAGCTAATCACAACATTACAAAATCTGATTTGAAGCTAAAAACGTATTTTAAAGTCAGACAAAAGGGAAAATGTATAAGTTTAATCACTTAGTTCACCCAGGGATAGTGGCAACATCTCCAAGATGCTTCAAGAAAGCTACATGCAAAGCTACAGTAGATTACTGTTAAAAGTTTTAGGCACTTGTGTAAAAATGCTGTAAAATAATGTCACAAATAGATTTTCTTTTATCAATTAACTTCTATTAACTAAATTAAATCAACATTTGCCACAGTTCTTATGGATTAAGTCTGTCTCAGTTTGTTCTGTTTCTTCATGTCATTCCAGACAGACTGGATGATGGTGAGATCAGATCTCTGTGTTGAGCGCTGTCTGCTGTCAGACACTCCTTGTGCAAATATATCTTACTGGATTATTACAATTAATGGCAAAATGAATGTTTGGAAATGTAAACTGATAGGTCCAACTGACACAGTACAGCAAGAGATAGAAATAACTGACTTAAAACCATTTTTAGCTGGTGAAAATACAAGTGTTCTAATAATTTTGGCCACTACTGTAGATCTTGGACTGCCTGGGGGTGAGAAAATTAACAGCAAATTACATTTTTGGGTGAACTATCCCTTTAAGGGATAATTCTGTCATTAATTACTCACCCTCATGTCGCTAAGATCTTTGTTCATCTTCAGAACACAAATTAAGATTTCTTTCTGACCCTTCATATACCACAACGGAACTGACACACTAAAGTCCCAGAAAGATAGTAAGAAGATAAGGACATTGTTAAAATAAAATCAGTGGTCCAACCTTAATTTCATGAAACTAAGACTTTATTGAACAATTTCTTCACTTCTGTGTCAGTCTTCGCTGCACATTGCTAACAGCCATTGAGAACACCTTAGAAGCAATATAGTACCATACTCTAACACTCACTGAGGAAACCTTAGCAAGCGCATGGCAACAACCATTTAGGATTCTTGTTATGAGAATGATTAGGTGAGGTTGATTTTAAGAATATATTTCTCATGTTCATCCACAGTGAGCAGCCACTGTCACAGGATTTAATTCAGGCACAATGCAGAGGTCATTAGCGGTGATAGCCACAGACGTGGGCCGATCCTTCCGCTCAATGCTATTTGCAATCCAATCAACCTTGACTAGGAGCCCAGCTGGTTTTACAGCTCTGTCCGTGGGCAGCAAATCACAGCAGCCTACAGCTTGCTCACCGTTTACAACCATCGATGGCCCTTTGCATTTAGCATGCTTAGCATTTCTGCCAGACCGAGAAGTAAGTAGAAGAAACCGAACAGCTTCATAAACTTAAGTCTAAAAGGCTGAGTCAACCGCACCTGTGCCCTTTCATGCACTTTATCCCCAACATAGGTACATACACACACAAGAACAGATGCTTGCTAATGGCGTGTGTGCAGACATTCACTCACACAAGCAGATGCAGCTGAAATGAAAGGATTTTCCTACACACGGCAAAAAATCCTATTCTGAATCAGTGTCTTGTTTTCCAGAAAATTGTATCTCTGAAGCCCTGAAATACGATTAGTTTACTTGAGAAGCAAAATGCTGGGATAGTGTAAGCATGATACCACTTATTTCTTTTTCGATTTATCAAAAACACTGTTGCTGATATTGATGCTAATATTATACCTCTAATTTAGTCAGTTTATTTTTCTTTTCAAATAGTTTTTTTCTACTATATTTTTAATATTTAAAAAGACCAAAATAGCAAATCAAATCCCTTTTAATGTGTAACATCACACAATATAGCAAATGTCATATTTATAGCTTTGTTGTTATCTAGCGTGAAAAGACTCCAGATGTGATTTGTCTGTTGCTCTGTCATTTATCCATCCGTTCTCACTGTCTGAATGAGTGCTGTGACTGTCTGTTGCTGTCTTTTATTACTTGTCAACATGTCTGCACAGCAAAATAAGTGAAAGGAAAAATGGTTCCTGTCCTACATGTTGGGGTTGGTGTGCAACCAAATTTATTTGACAAAAATTAAGCATGTAACACTTGAATCGATCTCCTTTCTCAACTAGATACATAAAAATACCTTGCACGCATGTTATTTTAAAGGCTTTCTCCAGATCTCAACATAGAAATTTTGTTTGGAAAAAAAACATGTGAATCGGATATCAAAGCTTAAGGTTCATACAAACAGAACTTTCAAAATCTGAAATCAAACATCAAATTCAGATTTGAAGTTTATGCATGTAAACAAACACTGTGAAGGTAATCATTTGTTTTCTCTAGTATATTTTTGATATAATGATAATATTTTAATAAATATAATAAATAGTATAATATTTAAATTGTATAAATACTATAAAATAGTACATGTATAAGGTATTATTATATTTATTTATTATTTTCTAATAGTATTTTTTACTGTTCAAATGACAGGAGAACATCTCTCAAGAATTCTGCTGTGCATGGTTACAGGCTTTATTAAACCAAATTTAAGGATTGTTCACATTGCTTTGATTTACAGTCATTTGATATGTCTCCACTACACACACTAATGTCCCAGTGGGATCACCAGTTAAACGGCTGTAAATGGGCAGTACGTACATTTGTGTGGGGAGCGGGGGCCGATATAATCAGTTAGCTTTGCCAGTGCTGTCCTCCTATTTGTGGCAGATTAGGGCTATCCACAGTTTGACAAACAGCTTTCTACACAACGCACCAATCATGGCTTTTTATCCCATTTTGGGCATGAGGAAGAAGGGCACTAGAGAGGCAGCAAATTACATGTGTCATTATTAATGGACCAGCGCTTGTGATAATGCATCTACATTAAGGCCCACACATTTCACGCACACACAGCTAACTCCCTCCTCACGGCTGTCTGTGCCCCTCAGCGGGGCTTTTAGTTCTCAATCAATCAAATCCGCTGCCTCTTACACAAGCATGAGGACGCCCGCACACAAGATACACAAATCAAGGCACTCTTGCAAAAGTCTGACATTCTCACAGACATCAAACTAGCTAGCTTTCACACACACACAAATGTGCATCTTCTGCAGGCTTCGCTGTGACGTTAAGTGTAGCTGAAGGTCCAGAGTAACAATAAATTGCCAAACTCCCACGTTCTTTAATTGAAACCTGCTTGCTTTGCTTTGATGCACTGCACAAGTCTGGAAGGGAAGTGTTTGAATTCAGAAGGGCCAAGAGCAAGAACCGAAGAGAATTCCTGCAAAAATACCATCCATTCTGCTGCTTTCAGGATAATTTCCATCAAGTGGGTTTAGATAATGTGCTTTTAATGAATAGTTCACTAAAAAATGAAATTCATATACAGTACTTACTCTCATATCAATCCAAACCCTTAAGACTTGGGTCAATCCTCAAAACACAGATTAAGATATTTTTAATTAAACCTAAAGAAGTCCCTCCATTGCAAGTCTGGGTTATATGAATTGATCAGTTTAATCCAAGAGTTGTGAAGTGATAGGATCACCTTATATGATGAACAGATTGAATTTAGGCTTTTACTTACAGAGGAAGAAATGAACTGCTATAGTGAGGCCAGAGTACACATTTAATTCATTATTTCAAGTTATGGGTTTTTAAGTATGTTTTTCATGGTCTGTATGTGTGTGTGTGTGTGTGTGTGTGTGTGTGTGTGTATTACATAGATAGATAGATAGATAGATAGATAGATAGATAGATAGATAGATAGATAGATAGATAGATAGATAGATAGATAGATTATTTTCCTCTTTATGATATCAGGGCAGTGGTAACATCCTGACAACTAAAAAAAAATAAAAATTATGATCATCATAAAAGAGCAAAAATACTGTCAATTCGGGAGCCTTATAACTAATCCCATTATGTGCTTTACTACACACCAGTGCACAGAAAAAGGAATCGGCCTCTCCACACCTCGTGAGAACAGCCAAAAGCATTACTGCTTTAACAGGAAGTTGATCTGTTTTGGTTAGTGCATAATGTTTGTGGCCACAGTTTATCTGTTTATACACTAGTCATATGATAGTGAATATAGTCCAGTTGAGTAGGAGTTTAAGTGCCACTACACCACACCATCAGGCAGAGAGAGAGAAAGAGAGAGTGAGATAGAATCAGGAGTGGTCTGGCTTTGGTATTTACTGCCCAGATGGGTCCCTTGTTTTCAACAAAGTGTTCAACAGACTAAGTGTTGAAGAGAACCATACCGACTAAAACAATTGGAAACTCCCCCACATATCCATTAAACATCCACTATATGCACCCTAACATAACTCATCCATAGGATACTGCATGGTATATGTGCTGATAGTGATTCGTTACTGTTTCAGCAATCACTCCCATCTTCTCATTATTGATAAGTGCCCTTGTCCTACGTGCTAAGACTAGGAGGTTTCTTCAGCTCTCATACTCACTCTCACCTAATCAATGTGTTCTGCTTCTTTACAGTTCCTCCAGTGTCTATTACAAACCATCCTGATCCATTTATCTGCGTCTAAGTCTGGAGGAATATCGAGATCAGGATGGTGTCTTGAGGTGATTGGCCATGCAGTGCAATCGATGAATCAGTTAACTCAGGGGTGCCCAATAGTCGATCCCGCAGGAAATGCTGGTAGATCGCGTTTTAGGTCAGTGAGGCGCGAGATAACTCAAAACTAAAATATAACTAAAATATAGTATTCACTAATGTTATGACTAATATGTTAAATAATGTAAAAAAAAAAATATATATATATATATATATAAATAAATAGCAGCACAACCTCTCTACGCATTCTGTGATGTTCTGTGTTTCAGAGCAGCAAACCGTTTCTCATTGCGCTGTGTGAAATAGCCTAAAGACTGAATGGCTGCTCAAAACCACTGTATGAGCATATGATACGCAAACTACAGCTCTCGGCTGGATAAAAGAAGCCAGTGTCACACTATAGCCTAAAGTTTTGATGGACGACGATTGTAATCAAGGTAAAGATGATTAGCCTACAGTGACATACAGCATTGTGCTTTAGGCGCGCGTTGCGTCCATTATAATTGATGCGCAAACAAACTGTGTATGTGCGCTCTCGGCACACTGATCACTATAACATATTTCTGCTTGAACACAGCTCCGTATATTCACGTAGTTGAATACAGTGAGTATTTTATAACGGATTCTCGCATGTTTTGGAGAAGTTTGTGAGGATCAGTAGTGTTTATGTACAAATGGGCATCAGACGCTCCAAACAGCGTTCTGACAGAGGAACAATTCACTGTGGGATCGAGCCGCCTTCAGATCGCTGAGTTCAAAATGGTTTCATTTTTCATTTGTATTTCGGTGTGTTTAGTGATTCTGAATGGAACCCTATAGTAGTTTATATGCAGTCCTTTGGCATCTCCGTGTGGTATTGTTAGGTATGGCAAGTTGACTGGTGCTTATATGTTAAAATTACTGTGTAATTGAGCTTTACATACTTTTAAGTTGTATAGAATATCTGCAGTGACATTTCTGCAAAGTATGTTTGCAAAAAAGAACATGGAATATTTCAATCTATCTTGAATTTGTTTTTAAAAAATACATGTAATTTCAAAGTAATAACAAATACAAAGGTTTTAGTGAATAGAAAAGTTTGGGCTTGCAGTATTGATTTGGAGAGAAGGGGGCTCTTGAAGTAAAAAAGGTTGAGAACCACTGCTTTAGGTAAATGCAGGCACAGTTCTACGGGGGTACTAATAATTGAACATTATTTTATTCTTTTTTTTTATAAAAAATTAAATGAATGCAATATAAAGATACATCCCAACAAGCTTTTTTATTTATTTATTGTATTATTTATTTATTTTTCACTTGGTAAATCTCGGTGAGTTTCTTAGTAGATGGGTAAATAAGTGTAGGCACCCCTGAATTAACTGATGTGTTAGTCGATACGAAATCACTTTGTCTTTCACAGGAGAAGTAAAGTTTGGGTTGGGAATTGAGAACCAAATTTTTTTTTTGTTTGTTTGTTTTTTTTGATGCTTGGTTTTGTTGTCAGTTCTCTAGCATGCATTCACCAATGTATAGGGAACACTATAACAAAATACAATTTCCAGCACAGCTACAACTAAACCTTCAGTATCATGGAGCTTGAGATATTCTTTTAAGGAATCAATATTACTCACAAATGAGTTTCAGACAGCTCACTTACTGAATTCACTCAAATTAAACAATTAAGTCAGCTCATATAACATTTTTTTCAATATTGTGCAGCCTTAATTCCAGTCCCTTATAATCAAATTTATGCACACCCTTTCCTCTGTCATTATGTACAGCAGTGTATATTGTTTGAAACAATCACAGTAAATTCTGAATGTCAAATGGCTCCATTTCCTCTAGTTGTTCGTTACGGTATACACGACACTAACCCAAGGTCGGTGTAATTATGGGTGCTTATGTAGCAGCACTGCTTACACTGACAACCTCAGGGCAGTTACAGAACAAGCCCTTGAGCTTTTCACTGTTGCCCTATGGAATTGTGGGGGATGGAAAACCACAGATAAACCACAACCTTGGCTGAAACCAGACCTCAACTCAGAGTGCATGAGAAAAGCAGAAAGTGAGTGAGAGAAATACATTTCCTATATATTCGGTGAGATGCATTTCCTCATAATGTGCAAGCTGAGATGGAGAAATTATGTCTATGCATGTTCTGCACATCTAATGGACGTATACGCAAGTACCTTTCACTTGACTCATATCAGGATTTCAATGCACCTTCCAACAGGAACCACTTTGACCTCTACATGAAAAGACTACAGAAGGACATTTTTATGAGTCCCATAGCTCACACTGACTTTTAACCATGCAATAATATTAAAATTCTGATTCTGACAAGTTGATAATTATTTAATATATTGAATGATACCCAACAAATAGCTAAAAATTTTGTCTAAATAAATAAAAAAAGATAAAAAACTAAAAATCAATCAATTTAATATTTTGAGTTAATAAGTGAGAGTTAGATTTAGGTGATCTAAATGTAAAATTTGAGGAAATTAGCATGAACAATTTAATATCCAATATTGCTCAATGCAAAACATTTGAACATTTGTTAAAAATGATTAGTTATATTACTGTATCTATTGTGCATCCTGACTTTTGCCACACCTGGCAATGACAAACTTTATTTACTTTAACCCTCATAACATATTCAGATCTGTTTTTACCTCAAAGAGATACATAACAATTTCTAAAAACTGCTAAGTTTTTAGTAATGAAACAATTTTTTTTGTGCATTAAATGCATTAATTCCCTATTCCCCTTTTTCATATTTTTCACAATTATTTTTTAAGAGATGTAACAATTTTTTTTTTTTTAAGTTAAACGTTTTATGTTCAGGTAAATTACCTATCTATCTATCTATCTATCTATCTATATATATATATATATATATATATATATATATATATATATATATATATACAGTATATATACAGTACACACACACACACTGTATTTTTTTTCACAACATAAAATAAAAATTTGTAAAATACATCTAGCCTTTTCCCATATCACATTCTGGGGACTGAATTTTGTTGATAAACATGAAAAAAATTAATGATTTTTATCTGAAAGTGAAAGTTCATGCAAGTAAAATTAATTTTTGTTTGAAATCTTTTCAGAGTAATATTTATGTTGTTTTGTTAGAAATAAATATGTAGGTTTCATAAGTTTGGACTGTTTTTGAGCCATCATGAGTTATAAAGTTTCTCAATTTTTTTTATTAATCAAAAAGAGGTAAATGCAGTAATAACATGGTAATAGTATGGTAATTTTCAAAACTGATGCATTTTCACATTCACTTATTCATGAGAATTTGCTGACCAGACACAATATGGTTTTACCTGAAAAAATATTAAGTTATGTTTTATAAAACAACAATTTTTAGGGACCAAATGGAATGTGAAAATGGATTACAGATTTTGAATGCATTATGAGGGTTAAACACCAAAGCAAATTATTGACATAAAGGGTCAAAAATTATTGACATGAAGGGCCTAAAATCGACCAAAAATGAACATAAAACCTTCCCATAGCAAATCTTAACTTCCTGACGGGAATCACCAGGTATCACATAACAGCTTCATAGCCCTGAATATAAGTGTGGAAGCGACTATTAAAATATGCTACTCATTACCATGTTTTATCCTCTCTCATGGCATAAGATACGCTTTGAAACAACATGTACAGCTGTAAAGACAAGTACAGAAATGCTAAAGACTAAAAAAAGTAACTAAAGCAGCAAGAACCCTGTCAAAGAGAATTCACAATCACTTCCTCCCTACAGGCATTCCCATTTCCCACCTTTTCACAGCCTCATCACATGCTTTTCAGCGAACCCTCGAGCCCATAAGGAAACGAAAACAGCAGCTTCCATCGCAGCTGTGAACTCAGCTTGTATTTTTAGGTCTAAAGTAACAGCTCTCCAAACACAGATCTCACGCCGACGCAGAAGGAAAGATTATAAGTATACAGACAATGGATACAGCATGTAGCGTTCATAGTGGAGTCAATAGTGTAATGCACTAAACTGACTCTGTAATAACCCTTGCTTACTAAATGACCAAATGAGGACATCCATCATCTTCCGGCGTTTCTCATCCAGCCCTGTTTCTTTTTTTACTTGAGTACAGATCGATGACTCCTGGACCTTGACAGTCACTGAATGCATATCATATGCTCACATATACACAAACAGGAAATTACTCAACGGGCCCAATCTCTGTGGTCATACAACATGTGTTTAAGAGAGGCCTGAGCTTAATGATTAGCATATGGACCGGGGCCATGGGAACAGACATTAAACAGCACTGGGGTCTTTGGCTTTACTGAGTCAACTGCCTTGACCACATCCACATTAAAGATCAGATCATCCAGTGTGAATTTCCCGCATCGGCCTATCTGTAAAATTAGGCCTTGTAATCTTTGCATGACTGCAGTTTGGTTCATCACCAGTCATAGCAAGACTACATTTTGATTCAAAACGAAACCTGTAAAGTCAAAAGAAGACTATATTTGCAGCCCACTATATTTCCACAACATGACATATGCCTGAGTGTGTAAAAAAATAAAATAAAAAAAAAAAAACCTTTTGCGGCCTAGATCAGCAGTTCTCAGGCTTTTTGAGGCCAAAGCCCATACTGTCCAAAACTGTCCAAAACGCATTTATTAGATTCAAAATACAACAAAAGTAGTAATATTTTAAACTATTTTTATTATATTTGCTTTCTAATTGAATATAATTTAAAATTGTAATTTATTGCTATGATCAAAGCTACATTTTCAGCATCATTACTCTTGTCTTCAGTGTCACATGATCCTTCAGAAATCATTCAAATATACTGATTTGCTGCTCAAGAAACATTTCTTCTTCTTCTTATTATTATTATTATTATTATTATTATTATTATTATTATCATCATCAATATTAATAACAGTTGAGTACATTTTTTCAGGATTAGTTGATGAATAGAAAGATCCAAAGATCAGCATCTGAGATAGATAGATAGATAGATAGATAGATAGATAGATAGATAGATAGATAGATAGATAGATAGATAGATAGATAGATAGATAGATAGATAGATAGATAGATAGATAGATAGTGCATGGTTTTGAGATTTTGATTCTATGCTGACTTTAAATGTTCAAAAATGGCAACTACATGGCTTAAAATGGACAGCTATTAAAAATACAGCTATGTTTTTTCAAGCACATGCATAGCACTGTACATCATATCTAATATCTTAAAGCTGACATTACTATTAATAGCCTTTATGATATCATAACCTCACTGGGCTTACAGCTACATGCCATTTGACCACAACACTAATAAAAGAACCTCGGAAGTGGACTGTGCTAAAAAAAAGACTTATGTGAAGAAATGAACAAATAAGCACATCGATAGATTAAAAAAAATATGAGAAAAGTGATGTGGATGTGAGAGATGTTTAATGGATTGGTGTTCGGTTCAGATCCTATGCAATCCATCTAGCACCCTCTCTTAGTGTACACAACAAGTCTCTCTCTTTCTCTCACGTCAGTCGTGCCGCTACCAGAGCATCATCGCAATCACAACACACAGCGCTGGCACTCCAATCTGCCCTGTGACCATGGAGACGAGGAGAGCGTAAAATAACAACACTGCTCTCATAAGCCACTGACACTCAGAAGCTCCATTTCTCATCCATTCAGGTCCAGCAAACCTCCACTGGTCCATACAAGGGGTTAAAATGGACTTGAACTGGGGGCTTACATCAGAAAGCTTTGATTCCGATGGTGTGGGGTGGGAATCATTCACGCTGGCACCCCGAAAGATGGCCTAGGCCATTTTTAAATGTAAAACCGATGTAGGCAGCGGCTGGCTCATTTGTCACCTGCCTTATCAGTGACAGCAGCCTGCCCTGTGTGCTAGCCAAGGCTGTCAGGAGAGAAACCGCAGGAAAAGCCACTCAAAGCAGTCGGAGAATACCGGATGAATACTGACTTCGCCCCCTCTTCACACCCTCATATTGGTCAGAGGCTCCAATCAGTGCCTGTCACTGTTGGGTGATGAAATGTGTTTTGAGGGGCCGGGAAACCTCCAAACAGGTGTGACAATAAGACAGGCAGAAATGCAAGAGGCATGGTTAAACATATAGTAAGGATAGAGATAGTAGCTGAGTTGGTGGGTGTCCATTTTACAGTATGTGACAGTAGTGAATACATGGATTTGAAAAAAATAAAAATAAATAAAAGGAATTATTCAACTTAAAATTGGAATTATAAAAGAAATCATTATAATTCCTTAAATTTGCTACTGTAAACAGCCTATAATTAGAATAATAAACTATACAATTTTGTGGAAGAATTTCAGAAAATAAACAATAACAAGATTAATTAATGTTTTATTTTCATACTTTTTTTTTAACACACACTATTGTTCAAAAGTTTAGGGTCAGTAACACTTTTTAAATGTTTTTTAAAGAAGTCTCTTATGCTCACCAAGGCTGCATTTATTGGAAAATAAAATAAAATAAAATAAAATAAAATACTAAAATATGAAAAAAGCATTACAATCTAAACAAACCATTTTAATATATTTTAAAACATAATTTATTCTTTTGATGGTAAAGCTGAATTTTTAGCAGTCATTACTCCAATCCAATCCAACATAATATATGCTGATTTGTTGCTCAAAAATATTTTTTAGTGTTATCAATGTTGAAAACAATTGTGCTGCTTTTTATTTTTGTGGAAACATTTTTCAGGATTCTTTGAAAAATAGAAAATTAAAAACAACAGCATTTATTTGAAATAGATATCTTTTATAACATTATCATTTTTTATATCTATTAGGCCTATTTATTAAATGTAGGAATGTACAATTGACTCAACTCATGATGCAATACAACTCACAATAAAATTTTTTTTTTTTTTTTAATTATTGAACATTGTTTTTTTTTTTTGTTTTTTTTTCATATTGCTGTTGGCACTGTTTTATAAAAGCAATAATAGTACAAACCTGATTGTATCATTGAGTTGCCCTGTGAAATCTCCAAAATCATGCTTCATAAAACTGTATATAAAACCTCATGTTCTGACTATGCCAGGTAGCATTTTTGATATAAACTGGCAATTCTCTGAAAGCGTTTCACTTCTTCTTGTTGCAATATCCTTTACACTTTCGGCTTATTTACTTCAAAAGCCACTTGTCACGTCACAATCGCAGTATATGTAGCTCAAACACACAAAGCAAATACCTACAGTGTAAAGTATGAACGCCTTTTCAAGACGATTACATGAAGCTCTGCTCCACTGAATAGATGTTCCTGCACACAATGCGACGTATATGCAGGTTCAAGTGCGAACGCACACACAGGCGCCATTCACACATACAAACCCCACACTCTCACTCACTAAACAAGTTTTCACTCACTCAGAGTTGGGAGTGAAGAGAAACACCTGAGAGAGTGTGAGAGCGAGAGAAAGAGAGAGAATGACAACCACGCCTCACTCATCATATTCATCTAAACGGTGAGAACAGGTTGTCCCTTGGAACGACTAGATGAGGCGTTTCCAAGCCCGTATTAGCTTTACAAAACCATTCCAGCCCGGGTCTCTATATGTAGGTGACTTATGAGAAAGGGACCAGGCAAGGACAAGGCATTTTAATTATTCAGAGTCGGTGCTCATTTACACCAGAATGGCTTCCTCGGTTAAGCTCAGAGTCTGACATATGACTCACATAAAGGATTTAGCTAAGTCCGACTGGAAGTACTTCCATGCTAATTGAAATGTATTTCTATTAGCAGGCTGATATAGTCTCTGTGATATGCACTAGCACTTCCATTCAGGGCAGGGCCATGTTTACATTACATAGTTGAACAGTGAGCGCTTGCATAACAATAGCATAGTTAACATGCCCAATGTGCAGATCACAAGAAACATTTTTACGGAGCTATGAGGTAACTGTTTATGTGCTGTGTTATGTGTTTATGTGTATTTAACCTTGTGTCTTTACACACAGTATTTAAGTAGTCCGATCAAATAAAGATACTGAAATCAAAGTGAATATTTCTTCTTGTTCGTTCATCAACCTGCATATGGAAGGACAAGTTCATTTTATAGTATAAATACTGTATTAGGGGGCAGCTGTGGCCTAATGGTTAGAGAGTTGGACTTGTAACCCGAAGGTTGCAGGTTCGAGTCTCGGTGCTGGCAGGAGTTGTGGGTGGGGGAGAGAGTGAATGAACAGCGCTCTCTTCCACCCTCAATACCCATGACTGAAGTGCCCTTGAGCAAGGCACTGAACCCCCTGTTGCTCCCTGGGCACTGGATATAGCTGCCCACTGCTCCAGTTGTGTGTTCACTGTGTGTTCTCTTCTCACTGCTGTGTGTGTGCACTTGGATGGGTTAAATGCAGAACACCAGTTCTGAGTATGGGTTACCATACTTGGCAAATGTCATGACTTTCACTGTATATTGCAGAAGTAGTAAGAGTAGTATGCTAATACATTTTTTCAAACACAGCCCACAAGTTGGCTTGTCTGATAGTATAAAATAAAATAATTAAAGTTAAGTAAAATATTTATTTGTTTATTTATAAACTTTGAAAAAGAATGTTCTAAAGGAAAAAAAAGAAAAAGAAAATAAAGTAAAACCAAAAGTGAAGATGTTTAATGGATGTATTTGGTTGTTTCAGTTATTTAAACATTTGAATACTAGCTTTATAAAATACATATTACTGTTAGAATATAATCTAGAATACTTGTAGGTAAGGTTTATCAAATATTTGTGTTCCAGCTGGAAATATTATGGGTTATCATCAGGGAATAAAAATATATGAAAAGGTCTTAAGAATTTTTTTCAAGTATTGCACTTAACATTCTTCTTATAATTTATACTAAGAGCTTCTTATTTTATTTCTTAAGTAGTTTTTTTTGTGTGTGTGTAAATCCGGCCCTGGTTCCAGAACACAAATTAGAATTAGTCTGTGCTCTGGTTGCTAATGGTCAGTATAATTTGTGGCAAATGTGTTGATTTCTCTGTGATTTGGTCAAAGTGTGATGATTTGTGTTTTGTTTAGTCAATGTCTATAATGATTTGATCAGTAGAGTCTGTTGTCTGATTGTGAGGGCTGTGTGTTTTTACTGGAAGGAGAATTGTAGACTGAGTCACTGTCTTTGCGCTCTGATGTGACATTACTTCTCTGATCACGTTCTGGTTTTGTCTGTAGTACTCACTCACACACACACACGCACACACGCACACACACGCATATCTCCCTGGATCCCACTGCCAACGCGCTCTAAAAATATCTGCATCAGAAGCTCTCCTAGCTGTGTGTGTGTTTGCTGGGATGAATCATTCAACCAGAGAGAGCTACTCAACTGATCCCTCACTCTCTGTCTCTGTGAATGTGAAAGAAAGAGAGAAACACGGGAACAGAGAGAGAGAGTAAAAGAGGGCATGATTTTCCAAGAATGGACTACTGAATGCTCTAACAATTACAACCAGCGGCTTCTGCCAAAGTAGGCAGCAACTACTCAAGAATATGGATCAGAAAAAACACTAATTATTCAATTATTCAATCAATAATTATTTTTATAGCATAAATATTGTTTTGAAGCAGTAAAAGTATATAACAATAATAATATACTATATGTAATAATATACTATTATATTAATTTTAAAAGGGAACAGTATCCAACAAACCCAAGGACACAAATACCAACTATTCTTGAAAGTATGTATGCCGAAAGGATGAAAATAGGAATGCTTAATTGAAAAAATTTTTTTAAAATAAAAATTGTACTGTTATTTTTTTTTACGGTTTACTTTTATTTTTTTTTTATGGGCACACTTGCAGTCCCCTGGACCCCATTTTGAAAATCCCTGCCATCTATAAACCTTGTAAACATCAAATGGAAATGACGTCTCCATCAAATGTAAATATAAACATCATTTAGTTGAAATAGGACGAAAAAGCCCAGAGGGGAATTTGGCTCCACCACACGGCACGGATCGATGCATGCAAATGAGCAATTCTGAGTGTCGCTGCATGTTTTGTACGTGTTGATTAAACACTGCTGTGCAGTGTTTGCATTTTCACGAGGGTGTGACAGATACGTGCATGCTCAGGTTTGCATTCCAAGAACTGCACTTCCTGTCAGTCAAATGAATCAAGTTTCACACTGAATAACAAAAAAGGAAGACCAAAAAAAAAAAAAAGTGAGTGAGAGCAAAAGGGTGAAAGCTAAACAAAGTAGCAAGCAACAGAAAAATAGCGACATTAATCTCTCCTCTCCCTCCGAGGATCCATCTGACCCGGCAGGACCCATCAATCACGGAGACCTCGAGCATCTTGCCGCACATTATGGAAGCTGTCCGGCCTGTGAAAAACATTCACGCACACACTCACACACACTGCCTACGATAAACACATCACCTCCCCCGCCTTGCACCTTATCTGCCACATGTCCTTCTCTCGCAGCTTCAGAGCACAGAAAGACCTGGCACGTCCCTGTCGAAGGCTTCCCTTTAATTCTTCCTCAAATTCTCACATGAGGAATGACTCATCTCTCCCTGTCTCACTGAAAGACTTGCTCTGTTCTTGTCTTTCTGGCTTCTTAGTGGCCAGCGTGTCCCTGACCCAGACAAAACAGCCTGCAGGAAAGTACAGTATAAGAATAACTATGTTATATTTGTACGAACATCCTATTATCCATTAGCATTCCCATTCAGTCGCTTGGCTAGTACAGGACCCAAAAGTACACCATCTCTCACACAAAAGCAGAATTTTTCTACATTGCAATTACACAGAATTACAATTGCAATTACATTCTGACCTGGACCAACCAACTCCTAAAAAGATCTGACTGAAAAGAATGATTCATTCATTATTTATCTATCGAAATCTCATCAACCAACTTAAATTTCTGTATAAATTTCATATAAAGCTGTCTTGTGGTACTTCTGTTTCCTTTTAGAAGCTAGAAAGCTTCAGTCATTATTCATTGGGATTACATGGAAAAGAGGGACCAGAATTCTCTTTAAAAGTTCTTCCTTTTGTTCTACATTTGAATTTGAGTTAAAATGAGCAAAAACAAAGCCAATCTGAACATATTTGATGTTTAAAATACAAAAATACAAAAGCAAGACGTTGGACCAATGAGATTTCAGTGTGGGTGGGGCTACCTGGCGACTAAAATAGACACCAAAAGTTCATAAAAACGTCATGAAGTATGACGCTGTTGAAGGAAAGAATATATGCAAACTGAAATAGCCGCAAAAACACTTGGTTGAAGTTTGTTGAAGAGGATACATAAAAAAATACAAGTAAGGAAAGTGTGGACAGAGCCACATAATAACCTTAGCACAAATCTAATTATAGTCGAAAGATAGTCGTCACTGATATCGTAATGTAACGGTGTAAAATAATAACGCTGATATGTGGATTTGCAAGGCACAGCAGATAAGGATGTTTCAATTGTTTTGCTTCATTATCTGGCCGAACAATGCGTGAGAAAGAATATTCGATAATAACTACCATGAAAAACAGCAGCTCCTTTGAACACATTTCACATTGTCTGTGAGACATCCGGCCTGCGACTGACCTTTTCTTTTAGTCTTTATCAGGGAGGCCACGAGGGAAATGACAGTGCTTCAGTACGTCCAGAGCGTTTCTGCACAGCAGTGATGCTATACCAATCATCCCAAAAATAATAGAAAAATCTACAAGATGAGTTAAATGTATATTTTCTTTATGTATTTTTCTTCTGACATTGACTTCCTGTGACCCTCAATCCTGTTCATTCACAATATAATTTCATATAATGCCTACAAGGATCATTTTACAATGTAAACATACTGTTAGCATTCATTTGTCAGATCGAAAACACTCTTGAATCTCAACTCTCAGGCCATTATGAAGCTATTCTTCCCCAGTCGCCTTCAATCGATACACTTGAGCCACAGAGGAGGACTTAGCTCCTAATAAGCTGCAGATATTAAAAATCATTATGCAACACTTTATGTACACAGTATCTCTATAGATACTAGACTGGCCACATTGTTGTGCAGTTTGTGCCGAGAGCTGTGAAGAGTGCAGACGCTTGTTGTTTCAGCACAAAGACCCACTTGAGGATGGACTAACTGGAAACAGGCCAATCGATGGACAATCACACAGCTGAAAAATACCTCCAGCCCTCCCTTTTCCAAAATATCACTGTGCTGTAAACAATGGTGATGTAATGATTTATTTTGTCACTCTCATTCCAAGTGGAAATTGTAAACATTTATCTATGAGAACAGAGGAACGACTTTCATAATAAGTGTTGCCTGATAAGTCATCTTGTGGTAAATGTGGCAGGGTCTCTCTGTGAATGGATATGGGGGCACTGTAATAAAGATGTGCACAGCTCCTTTGTGGGGGGAGAACCTTTCTGATTGGTACACAACAAGCTTTTGGTAATTACCACAGTGTCAGAGAGCGTATGAATAAATTCATGAGCTCTGACTCAGGTAATTAACTTATTGTTTAGCAATTAGAGTTCAGGAGAGAGAGAAAGAGAATGAAAAAGAGAAAATGAGGAGAACATTTGTAGAAGCTGAAAAAATCAGATATATGTAATAAGAAATATAAAAGTGAATTGTAGAAAAAATATGAATATAAAAGAATTATAAAAAACCTACTCATTTCAAATGCAGGCCTGCTTGTCAGTTAAACTTTGCAATGAATCAGTATTAATGTAATTTACACTACTGTTCAGAAGTTTAGGATCAGCGATTTTCTTAAAATAAATTATTGCTTTAATTCAGCAAGGATGCATTACACTGATCAATGGTGGCAGTAAAGACATTCATAACGTTACAAAAGCAGAAACCCAGTTTCAAATAAATTATGTTCTTTTAAACTTTCTATTCATTACAGACTCTTGGAAGAAAAAATGCATTATGGTTTCCACAAAATTATTATTAAGTCACTGTTTTCAAAACTGATTATGCAAATCAGCATACAAGATTAATTTTACAGTATATTGATTTCTGAAGGATCACGTGACACTAAAGATTGCTGAAAATTTAGCTTTGACATTACTAAAATAAATCCAGCTTAAATTTCATTCTCATTTATTTAAAAGGGATAATGTAGAGGGATAATTGAGAAGCACTTGCCTTCATTTTGTTTGTTAATATTAGTATTAATATTTAATTTATAATAAAGTTACCAAGCTATTATCACAAAATTGGCAAACAGTGTATTTAGGACCTGACAGCACATTATCCTGTTTTAAACACTGGTATAAACCAAATAAATAGGGTTGAAATATTGATTTGAGCTGGATTTATTTTGGTTTGTGAGAAAAAAAAAGAGACTGTGGAGTGACACAAGAGACATAAAATGCAATTATGTAGAAAATTGGTTTGGCGGACATTATTCAAGAACATTTGATCACAAAAGTTAAATTTTACTCAGCTATTTACAAGAAAAAACAGCTCTATACCCCACTCCACTCAAATACCTTGTGGTACTGACAGTTACATGTTCAAAATGTTACTATTGACTCGATACCAAAGTATCAGTACTTTTGACATCCCTAATAAAAAAAGTTGAGAAACATAAAGGAAGAGGATGCTGTAGAATGTCACCGAATGAAGGGGAAAGACAGACTGAGTGGTTTTCCATTTAGACTGACCAGGGGGGACTGGAGGAGAAAATGAGGGAGTGTGAACTGACACCAAAGGCAGAGAGAGATCTCTGTCAGAGCTCAAAGCTGAACAGACACTCCTGACAGGGTTTATCCATGCACCGCTGGGCCCGACTACAGCTCAACCAGCATCAGATCCTGTCCCCACAGACACGCTACACGCATACACACAGCCAATCCCACTGAAACGTCATCTTACACCGCATATCACATCCACTGACAGGATGGGAGCTTCTTCCTTTCCAAACAGGAGCTGGTAGATGAGTTCCACAACAGAAGCTAGACTATTTCTACTGTCTTACAGCCCTGAGAGGAAAAACAACTTGTGAAGGATGAAGATCAAACCTTCAATGAGGAAGAGGTGAACCACTCGTGACTAAATACATTTCTATGGCAGGAATGAGAACATACACTACATTTCAGCAGTTTGGGGCCATCAAGATTTTTTTGTTTTTTAAGAAATTAACACTTTTATTCAGCAAGGATGCATTAAGTTGACAAAAGTAACAATAAAGACATTTATAATGTTACAAAGTTTTTTTATTTTTTAAATAAATGTGTTTTTTTTCTATTTATCAACTTATCAAGAAAAATGTATCATAGTTTCCACAAAAATATGAAGCAGAACAACTGTTTTCTGTGAAGATAATAATAATAAATTTCTTGAGCAAATCGGCATATTAGAATGATTTCTGAAGGATGATTTGAATGTTTTGTGTGGGGTGATTTTGATGGAAATTCAGTTTTTTGGTATGATTAATAAATTTAAATCCAAATCAAATAGAAAACAGTTATTTTAAACTAAAAATATTTCACAATATTACTGTTTTTACAGTACTTTTGATCAAATAAGAGCAGCCTTGGTAGCAGACTTCACCTAAAAGGAAAAAATAATCGTACCGACCAAACCTTTGAATGGTAGGTTGGTAAAATATGGTGAAATGTGACAAACAGGGCTGAGAGTATTACAGTATTATCAGTAGGGATATGCACAAATACATATTTCACAAATTCATTTGTCACTGTCTGTCCGAATGACATTTCTTATAAGACACTGCCTTCCATTCAAAAAATAGCTAGCGCAATACTGATATTGACGCATTTTAAAATGTTTGATTTTTTATCTTTTTGTACACCAACTTTAAAATAGGGTTTTTATACAAACAGATGCTGAAAACGATCCAAAGACTGTCCTACCGCAAACATATACAAACACCAACACAAACACTTAAAAAAAAAGGGATTAAACCAAGAACATGGAGCCATCTGAATAACATTTAATCAATAAACAGGCTAATTATCTACCTGTAATTGCTGTAAACCATCACAGCTTGCTGGACAACTTGTTAACCATCCTGCTTATTCCTAAATATTCATAGCTGAAAGTATTATCAAATTAAAGGAATTGTTCACCCAAAAATGAAACTTGTCATCATGTCAGTCTAAAGTTGTATAACTTTATATACAGAACGCAAAAAAAGATATTCTCAAGAAGGTCTTTTTTTTTTCTCCAAGTCATTGGGGTCTAGTGTCAATCCTGAAAATATCTTATTTCGAGTTTAGCAGAAGAAAGCCATAAGGGTTTGGAAAACATGGGTTTTTTTGGGGTTAAACATTCCTTTAAAGCCAGACTGCATAGACTGTGGAAATCACAACAATCAAAACAGAGAGGATTCCAGACAGCTATGTGATGATGACAAAGACAACTGGAGGTAGGAACAAATGCCAAAACAGTGAGTGGAAAAAGAGGAAGTGCAGTGTTGAGTCAGCAAGTGAAAGAGAGATAACAAGTGATCGAAGTATAGCAAGAAAGAAAAAGAGAATCATAGACACTTAATGTATTTTTGCACAGATGTGTGATGAGGTTGACCTCAACCGAGAAAGGGACAGAAAACGCTCCACGTTTTTTCCAGTTGTCACATCTGTCAGAAAACCCTACTGGGCATAAGACAACACACAAGGCTCTCTTTCATAAGAAGTCTATTACGAGTACATCTGTTTTGAAGTTAAGGGTAAAAAAGCTTGACCCAAGAAAGAATGAGTCTCATGCACAAGCCAATCCAGAAACATTCAAGTGAAAGTGAACTGCTGTCTTACCCAGCAGGATGATACAGGCAGATCTTAACCAGGTTCAGTCGGAGAGGAGAGTCCAGTTGAAACCACTGGGATGGGGATGGAAATATCTCTCCTCCTGCTGTCTGAGGGGACGGCTCGTGATTCCCACTCTGTCTGTCCACGTCTGCGTCTGCCTGGCTCCAACAACCCTCACCATTCCCTGCCACATACAAACACAAAGAGCTTCACACTTTAGCAATCAGGTCTGAGTGGATGTGCTACATTATTTGACCTTACTGATCATGATTGGAATGCTTTTCTGACTAATCAACATCCAGAACTAAAACTGCATTTTATTAACAGAAATCTGTGTTAATTGACTATATACAGCATGAATTTGAGAAACATATTAGTTATATTTTATATTTTATGTATTATAAAATAAATGTGTTCTGAGATCCTCTTATAATGCCACCATCAGTCCTCTTGAATATGTAACCAAGGTAACAGGAGACTAGTTGAGAATGTACTTTAAATAGTTTCAGCCGTATGAACCAGCGAGACACCTTAGGGTTGGGATTTCCTTTACGATCAGACTAACATCATCCATCAAAAATAAAAAAATCTGTTAATTAGTCAATAAATCCATCAATGAATTGCTAATGTTACCCTTAAAAGCACATTTAATAAAACGTATCATAAAATGTATTTTTAACATTCTGTGATGTACAGAATATATACACAACCATTGGGGTCACTTATGTATCTAATGTGACAGTAAAACATGTATAATGACACAATGTTTTTTTTTGGACTTTCTATTCATCAAAGAATCCTGAAATATACCGTTTTCAACATTGCAAATAATAAGAAATGTTTTTTTTTTCAGCAGCAAATCTGCATATTAGAATGATCTCTGAAAAAAGCATGTGACACTGAAGCACCCCCAAAATAACCCGCAACCCACCAAAATAAAAGCTTGAGGATTTAAGATGTGAAAATGTCGAACGTTCTTTAAAAAATAAAAATGTAAAAAGTAAATATTAGCATTGTATTTTAAGTGTACTATAAAATCATTGTATTTTATTTAATACATTTTAAAATATAACAGTATTATAACAATTATTGTTTATTTTAAAAAAAAAGTTATTTTGTTTAATTTTCAAACTAAATAAATTAAGCGCAATAATACTATTATTGCTATTATTAAATATTAAATTTTTTATAGTTATATTTAATGGGTCACTTTTTGTGACCACCAAACCAAATCTCCAAGTGCTCTCCTGAGAGCCAGACTGAAATTTATTTGTGTTTACTGTATTTTTAATCAAATAAAGACAACCTTGGTGAACAAAAGAGACCATAAAATCTTACCAACCCCAAGCTTACAGTACTTAAGTATATAGTCTTTATTAAATTAACATTTCTCTGATTTCATGCCTGCCATAGCCTTTCATCACTAAGTGTACATTCCTCTACACAAAAGCTTTTATTCCCCCTTAGATTGTCTGACCTCTCTGTCCAGTTTAATGGTTCATTCCAGGGCTGTTTAATCAGAATCACTCTCCTGCTCTCTGAAGCTCCTTGGGGAGACCGCATTCACAAAACTAACATTGGACACTATTTATAGATGCCTGTCGACATGGCAACCACTCTTTGTTTGTTTGAATCAGAAACTGTTTCTTCTTTTTTCCCCTCAAATGTTTCGCTTCTTGCTTCAAAGCAGGCGCTGGGACTTGAGACACTCAGTTGTCTCGATTTGCTCTGGTATGTTCCTTCAAAACAAGGCCAGGATGGAGGTAATGCTCTGGCAGGACAATACAAGTGCTTTTGTGCATTTGTGTATGAGCTACTTGTGCTCTTAAATATTGCTGTGTCAAATCTATTCTGAGTAAACCACCAGTTAATCTTGTTTAGATGCCATCACCCATGGCAACGAGGGCACATACAGTGTTTATGCATGTAGAGGAGTCACAAGCTGTTTACATCACTTTAAACTGTATCGGTTAAAATTTTATTTAAACACCTGCAGGCTGATTTCATATATAATTGAAAGGGCATCCTGGGGAGTAAAACTAACTAACCCTTTTTTTTTTTTTTTTTTTTTTACTGCGAATGCAGGTCACATGGTGTTCATCCTCAGGAGATCTGAAAACATAATTCATGACAATTCATTTTCTCTACAGGGAAACTGATTTTAACCATAACGCATAAACCTTTTTAAGACTTTGAGCGCTCCTCTAAAAGCATTGCAACTGGCATAATATTCACTGTATAAGCCCCAACAGCTTATATATTTCAATAATTTGCAATAAGCTTCAATTATATTGTGGTTAAAATGGCATAATTAGTAGTTCACTCCCTCACTGGTGTGGTTGTTGGTTTTTTAGAATTTTTTAATTAATGAATTTTTTGTGATTATTGTGGAGATGATTAGTGGGAAATATTTTTTATAAAAGAAAAGTGGTCTCTGTTATGCTCTGCTGACCAGTTTTGCTCTTTTTGTTGAGATTTACATGATACTGGAGCTTTGACTCCACTTAGAGTAACAGTTTTACTTCTACAACACTGAAGAAAGGCTATACTTATGCAAATGTTTTGAATCACACATGCATACCAACAGACATATATATATAGACAGAAAAATATACTCACATATAAACCATCACCCTTCCTTGTTTTAGTCAGCAGCACTGAATTTTGCTGACTGTTCAAAAATGCAGGAAAGAATATTAATGACTGTCTGATGCCCTGCCCACTGTCAGTCAAACACCTCCCACCTCTTCCTTCATAGGGATTACACACATTACAGTATGACTTAACTATTAAGATTAACTACTTATTTAGTCATACTAAAAGTAACAGTTAGTCATCTTAAATTTTAAAACATAATCATATCACAATCAAAATAAGACACAGGCTTACTGGAACATGGGTAGTTGGGAAGTTACAAAAAGTGAAGAAAAAAAAAAACAATTATATATACGATCCTAAAAATAAAGGTGTTTCACAATGCCATAGAAGAACCTTTTCGTCTAAATGGTTCCATAAAGTACCTTTAACATCTGAAGTTGTTCAGTTCTTTGTGGCAAAATAAGGTTTTTCATATTATAAAAAGGTAAGAAAGAGATGGACCTTTGACTGAATGGTTTTTAAGAGTATACTGTATATATATAGTCATTGATTCATGGTAGATATTTCTTACTATGGTATTTAGAATAAAATCGAGATGAATACAGTGTAGAAAGGGCATGAGCATTGTGACATTGTAATATTACTGGATTTATCTCTCCCCCTTGGTAGCGGTTTGAGTCATTTTACATTTCAAACAGCACTTTTGCCTCTCTAGTGTCTAGGTTACACTAAAAACAGTATCTTCTCATCCTGCTTTCATAAAGAGCACTCTCTGTTTCTGTTTCCCGTAATTCAGCAGCTGAGAAGGGCTGCATGCTGCTGTTTCTTTCTCATCTTTCTGACGAATTACAGAAGTGTAATGGTTAAATGGCAGCTGACCACAAACAGTCAAATCTATACCACTTGTATTTGTTCCTTTACGAAACAAGTCAAGGGGTATTATTAACATGCTAACAATGCTAAGTGATATGGTGTATAGTGTGGATGGTATATTTTTGGTATACACAAACTAAACCAAGACACAGTCTGCACACAATAAGGAGCTTTAGTGTCTTAGTTTTATTTTTTCACAAACATGTTTATATGTAGATATTTTAGAATAGATATTTTCATCTGCTAATCTATCGAGTACACAACAGAAGTATAAACTGAGTACACATAACAGTATAAACTGTACTTCTGTCCCTCACAGCCTCAGTGTTGTCGGACTACTATAGGGTTACTGCACGGTACTCTGAAGTAAGATAATATAATAATAACACAAAAAAGACAGACATACAGGAGCTTTAATTTCCCACTAACAAAATGACCTTCACCACTTCTAGGCCTATTTTGTGCAGCTACAGTATGTGTGTGTGTGTGTGTGTGTGTGTGTGTGTGTGTGTGTGTGTGTGTGTGTGTGTGTGTGTGTGTGTGTGTGTGTGTGTGTGTGTGTGTGTGTTCCTGAGGGCTTTCAGTCTTTAAAAAAATGTATAATGTCAAGTTCATCTGCCCATTCACATTAGCAGCTGTGTTTATATTACTAAAGGAACGGTTAAAAATGTCTTAACCTCAGCTTTCCCTCTCATTCTCTTTCTCTCTCTCACACACACACACACACACACACACACACACTATATTTGTTTCACTATATTATTGAGTATGTTTTTGAAAAGCGAGGATATTTTGGACCTCACTAGACAAAAATGTTGGAAGTATAGCTACACAGACATTTACTAGGCCACTATAACCTAACCCTAACAGAAAACTTCCTGCAAAAAAAAAAAAAAAAAAAAAGTATTTTTATAACACTATGTGGGAAGATTTGAATAAAGCCGCCCTAATGTTTACCACAAAGAAAGAAAGCGTAACTTTGATTCTCGTTGTAGTACTGTTGCTGCCGCCGCCATGTTGTGGAGACGCTGTGTGTTACATTGTGAAAGCGAATCTACTTTATTTGGCCTTTCAAGAGAGGACACAACTAGAAATCAGTGGTTAAGTTGTATTTACAACACTGTTCCAGAACAGTTCAACCCAAATATTCAGATGTGTGCAGCACATTTTATGGAGGACGAGGACTGTTTCCTGGGAGATTAGCCTACAATGCTGGTTTTGACAAATAATGCTGACTCACAGTCTGTAAGTACATTTTCATATTTAAAGGATTTGCCACTGATGATTCAAATGCGAGTTTTGAGCAGTGAAGAGCAGTGCTAGTTGTTTGTCGTTTCAGAAGTTGGGTGGTTGGGTGGCAAATATAATGTACATTATGTGGAAAATAATGTGTTTTTTGAACCTTAAACCACATAAACACATTTCATTACACCAAGTACACAAAATAACGTTCTTTTTTAGCAACGTCATATGACCCCCTTTAACAGATTACCAAAACGAGAAAAAAAAAAATTGTGCTGAGTTTCGGTTAACTGTACAGCGCTCCGAAGTTCACGGGAAAAAAAAAAACAGACGGCAGAAAGCAGTTTTCTTTATCTTACAAAAGCTTCACAGTTTTGAATAATGCTTTGCTTCTATCTGTCTGACAAACCAGTGTTGGTATTACCATAAATTATGGACTAACAGTTGGGAAAACAATGCAGTGATTGGGTCGGTGCCTCACACACAAATTTTTTTCTAATTCTAATTTTTCTAATTAGACATCGCAACCTGTTCATTATTAAAATACAATACAGTTAAATAAACATAAAAAGTTACACCAGCGCCACACTGCTGATATAGCCTATATGTGAAGGATGATGTTTTACGTCGATAATGTGAGTGAAGAACAAAGACTATAGTTTACATAATAAATAATAAGTTAGCATCCAGATACTTCGTGAATATGAAAACATTTGGATTCGTGCAGAATGAGAGAGGTAGGCTTCAGCTTCATTTTTAAATCAATTCTTTAAAAGCCTAATTGTGTTTGTAATTTGACTTTTATTTACCATTATTTTATCCTACATTATTTATGAATATCATAATAAAATGCAACGAACAGCCTACTAATTTAGGTAGTTTTTTCCTCTCAAAATTAACAATTATAGGAGTAGCGTTTTTATCCATGTTTAAACATGTTTAAATATTTTGAAAAAAATTGTTGAATGTTTTTATTGCATTGACAGTTTTTTCTTTTGTTTAATACATTTGGTCTTTGGTAAATCTAATAAAGATGATGCTGTATTGGCTATGACTGAGAGAGAACAATAAAGACTTTTTTCAAAAAAAATGTTTTTCTTTTTGAGTAAATTAAACGCTGGACTTTATTATTATTATTATTATTATTATTATTATTATTATTATTATTATTATTATTATTATTGGCATCATTATTGCATATGTTTTTTACTCAAACCGGTTTCACAGAGGAACGCAGGAACAGAAACTTTCAAATACCAATTCTGCTCGGAGTGAACCAATCTTTTTTTTTTCCTCTGTCTCTCGTTTTTAAGCCCTGCTTTATGCAATTGACCAATATCAGTATGGGTATCGGAATTGGCCAATTGTTGTTTGTTACAAGCAAATTATTACTAACCCCAAAAGTATTAAATTATATTTATATTTAGGGCCCGAGCACCGAGAAGCAAGCCATAGGCTTGCACCATAGGTGCTAAAGCCCTATTGTTTTCGGCATGTTTTTTCGCTATTATTATTATTTTATTTTTTATATTAATTTATATAATATTAATATTTAATTTATATTAATTTTCTGGACCATTTTTGAGGGCTTTGCCATGGTCGAAAACTCATGAAACTGTGCACAGACATCAGACCTGTGAAAATTTTTTAAGTTTTGCAGTGCTTGGCCTTGGGCATGGTTGAGGGGCTCTACAGCACCACCAAATGTGGGGTGGGGTCAAGATGAAGTTTCTCCAATGTGCACGAAACTTGGTATAGTCATTGGTGATGTCATGTAGGGCAAAGTTCACTTGGTTTTATTTGACTCTGCCCAACAGGAAGTCAGCCATATTGGATTGAATGTGCAATTTTTTTAAATTTTAAACACTGTTTTGAGGGACTTCCCATGGCTAATTACTCATGAATGTCAACAGAAAATTAACAAAAGGACAAATTATGCCACAGCCATATGACCCTGAAGCCCAAGACTGGTTGCCCACTGAAGCTAAGCAGGGTTGAGCCTGGTCAGTACCTGGATGGGAAACCTCCTGGGAAAACTAGGTTGTTGTTCGAAGAGGTGTTAGTGAGGCCAGCAGGGATTGCTCACCCTGTGGTCTGTGTGGGTCCTAATGCCCCATTACAGTGAAGGGGACACTATACTGTCAAAAAGCACTGTCCTTCAGATGAGACGTTAAACCGAGGTCCTGACTCTCTGTAATCATTAAAAATCCCATGGCACTTCTTGTGAAGAGCAGGGATGTAACCCAGGTGTCCTGGCCAAATTGCTGCCATTGGCCTCTGACCATCATGGCCTCCTAATAATCCCCATCCACTTGACTGGCTCTATCTCTCCTCTCAACCTGTAGCTGGTGTGTGGTGAGTCCACTGGTGCCGTTGTCCTGTGGCTGCCGTCGCATCATCCAGTGGATGCTGCACACTGGTGACGGTTGAGGAGAGACCCCCCCCCCCCCCAAAACTGTAAAGCGCTTTGGGTTTACAGCAGTACACAATAAAGCGCTATATAAATGCATCATTCATTCATTCATTTTAAGGGGGGGAATTTTGGAGAGACGCGCCTCATCGGCTCCACAGCACCCCCTAGTCCGAAAACACATATTTCATATCTTTGGAATACATGAAAACTCAAGAAAATAGGCACACTGGTAGAAGCTTAGCAGCACGATTTAATCCCGTGGTCATTTGATTTGGATGTGGCCAGTGGCCTCCATAGCGCCCCCTACAATTTCACAGTTTATTTATCGCTGTGGTTGCCACAGACTTTTTCTGATCTTCACAAAATTTCATAGGGACATTGCCATCATCATGACAAACAAATTCACTATTAACTTTTTTTAGCTCCGCCCCAACAGGAAGTCAGCCATTTTGGATTGCTTGAAAATGGCATGCGGTCATTGAACCCTCTTAGAGGATTCATGTAAGTGGCACCAAATTTCAGTACAATCATGCCAAGACATTGAAGATGTTAAATTGTGGAGGATTTTTTGATATCTCGAGTGGTGTTGTCACAACAATGCGATAAAGAAGCATCAAAACATGAAGCAGGAAGTTTCTTATATCTTCCGTGTGCATCATGTGATTTACTTCAAATTGGACACATACGTTTAGCTTTGCGGGCTGATCGCACTGATGTGGCTAGTGTGGGTCATGGCTGTATTCTGCCACCAACTGGTGGAAGGAAGGAAGACATTTTTAGCAAACTTTTTCCTCTTTCTCTAAACTGCTTCAGATGTTTTTATAATAACAAACTACAGATTTAAAATTATTAAGGGATTTTCGATAGTTTAAATACTGTTGTCATGACAACACATTAAACATTATTATCCTTGATTATTATCGATGTTTATTCATGTCTTTTGAGGTACTTGTCATGCTTTAATTTTCATGATCCTTTAAGAAAAATGAAAACTAAAAGAATTTCAAACACGAGCCAATATTTTATTCACAATAGAACACAGATAACATATTAAACATTTTAACTGAGAATTTTTACAATTTTATGCACACAATGAGCTCATTTCAAATTTGATGCCTTCTACAGGTCTCAAAATAGTTGGTACGGGGGCATGTTTACCATGGTGTAGCATCTCCTCTTCTTTTCAAAACAGTTTGAAGATGTCTGGGCATCAAGGTTATGATATATGTCTTTGATGTATTTTTTTTTAATGATGCACCAAATGTTCTCCATAGGTGAAAGATCTGGACTTCAGGCAGGCCAATTCAGCACCAGGACTCTTCTACTACGAAGCCATGCTGTTGTAATAGCTGCAGTATGTGGTTTTGCATTGTCCTGCTGAAATACACAAGGCCTTCCCTGAAATAGACGTCATCTGGAGGGGAGCATATGTTGCTCTAAAACCTTTATATACCTTTCAGCATTCTTAATGCCTTCCAAAACACGCAAGCTGCCCATACTGTATGCACTTACGCACCCCCATACCATCAGAGATGCTGGCTTTTAAACTGAACACTGATAACACGCTGTAAGGTCTCCCTCCTCTTTAGCCTGGAGGACACAGCGTCCATGATTTCCAACAAGAATGTCAAATTTGGACTCGTCTGACCATAAAACCCTTTTCTACCATTTTTAATGAGCATTGGTCCACAGGACACTATGGCGCTTCTGGACCATGTTCACATATGGCTTCTCTTTTGCATGATAGAGCTTTAGTTGGCATCCGCAGATGGCACAGTGGATTGTGTTTACCAACAGTGGTTTCTGGAAGTATTCCTGGACCCATTCACTAATGTCAATGACAGAATCATGCCGATGAGTGATGCAGTGTCGTCTGAGGGCCCGAAGACCACGGGCATCCAACAAAGGTCTTCGGCCTTACCGCTTACACACAGAGATTTCTCCAGTTTCTCTGAATCTTATGATGATGCTATGCACTGTAGATGATGAGATTTGCAAAGCCTTTGCAATTTGACATTGAGGAATGTTGTTTTTAAAGTATTCCACAATCTTTTTACGCAATCATTCACAGTTTGGAGAGCTTTTGCCCAGCTTTTCTTCTGAGAGACTCTGCCTCTCTAAGACATGCCTTTTATAGCTAATAATGTTACAGACCTGATGTCAATTAACTTAATTAGTTGCTAGACGTTCTCATAGCTGAATCTTTTCAAAATTTCTTGCTTTTTCAGCTCTTTGTTGTCTCTGTGCCAACTTTTTTGAGACCTGTAGCAGACATCAAATTTGAAATGAGCTCATTTAGTGGATAAAAGTGTACAATTTCTCTGTTTAAACATTTGTTATGTTCTCTATGTTCTATTGTGAATAAAATACTGGCTCATGTGATTTGAAAGTCTTTTAGTTTTTTTTTTTTTTTTTTATTCAAATTTTAAAAAACGTCCCAACATTTCCGGAATTCAGGTTGTACACACAACTGTTTGGCCTTTTCGGCTGATCACATTATTGTAGCTATTATGGGTCTTGGATGTACAGTTGTAATAGAAAGTTTTGCATTTACAATGTTTTAACTCCCTCTTGTATTTACCTTGGGCTAAGTGTGTTTAACTGTCTATTTTTATTTTCTACTGAAAATGTAAAATAAAAGTCTAAAAGTAAAATGGAAATATCTAATCCATTAAAAAATATATATATATATATATATATATATATATATATATATATATATATATATATATATATATATATATATATATATATATATATATATATATATATATATATATATATTTTATTAATATTACCATAAACTGGTCCATCAAAATGCTAACTTACTAACAGGACGGGCTAAATAGGAAAACTATTATGTGAATGCACAACAGCATTAATGTGCAATAGTACTGTATTAGTCGGATACAGTTTTTGATATTTTGATATTCGATAAATCGGTTGAATATGTTCACATAATCAATTAATCAGATTTTAAAAATTTATTTTCAGTATTTTTCTTTAAAAAATAAAAAAGTTACTATACATCCTGCCCAATCTTGTAAAGTAACATAACTAGCAGATGTTTTCCATGCACAGTGCACTGGTGAGTTCATCGATAATTAAATTTAATAATAATATTCAATAATTAAAATTGATTAGTTGGTATTAGTTATAGTATTAGCTTAGTATTAGCTATATTACCAGATGAACACAATATCAAAAACACAAGATATAGGAAGAGTTTTCTCACCTCCTTTAAAAATGAAGTGTATTGAACTAATATTATACACAATTATATGGTTAGATTATCTGTATTATCTGCACATAACATTTTGGCACACCCTTCAGAACAGAACGTTTCGTGACGTCATTGTCCATTTGCATAAATTTTATCTAAGTCATGACAAGTGTCCATCGTAAAATCACAAACTCTCACTAAAAATGAAACTTCAGTTTGTTCTGTTGCTACAAACCGCTGTCAGTGTAAATGGCCCTTTAGAAGCTACTGAATGAAGTTCCTGGCGCACACACACACTAGGCTCAGCGGCGCTTACATAACCACAGACACACACCCCTCTCGGTCAGCTCAAAGTTCTCCTGCTCACCGCAGATGGCTGACCTCTGACCTGTCGGTGCACAGCAGCCAGTCACGCAGCACACTGCTGACACAGATAATGAAAACACACACAAACACTCCACCCAGAACAAGCTTCATGACAATGACTTACTGGTGAACTGTCAATGGACTCTTGCTTCACAGTAATATAACACTTCTGCTCTAAGAGAATACCTAATCCTTAAAGGCACAGGTAACACAACATTAAGGTTCTGTCATCATTTACTCACCATCATGTTACCTGTATGACTTTCTTTCTCCAGAAGAAGACAAAAGAAGATATTTCAAAGAATGTGCTGGCCGTTCTATGCCATACAATTACAATTAGCGTGTGAATGAGATTTGTGTGTGAACTATGCCTTTAAGTCCAGACATGATCATAAGACTGAGAGGGCCTCTAGTTGCTTTATGACATGAACATTGATAATTTGGCAGTGTTTAGTATTTGCTGTTCTGAACTTACATAATGTTTCATTCAAGAGAACCTGGACTTGGTTATTCATTTGTTGAAGATGGTTTTCTATTCATCTCCAACTTAGGTTAATCTCTGGGCTTTTAAACAACTCCATATAGTTTGACGAAAATTACAGGTTACAGAGGCATTTGTGATGAGGTCAAGGTCAAGAGGATTGTAGGTTAATTCTCAAAACTCCATGCATAATTGTTCTGTAATTATTTACCATTTTGCACATTTTCTGGAGCAAATAAATAACTGATATTCAGGTTAAACAAAAAGAAGAATGTGGATTCTCATATAGCCTAAACCAACATTATTTTTGTACTATTTATATGCTATATTTTGAATTAGTTTTTCTTTTTTAGATTTTCAGTTTTTATTTTATTGTTAGTTTTAAAGTAAATATTGTTAGGTGCTTTTGTCATTGGTCGAGCAAATGATATATATATATATATATATATATATATATATATATATATATATATATATATATATATATATATATATATATATATATATATATATATATATATATATATAGCTTTAGTTAACAGTAACACTGATATAAACAGGTTAGTATTTTTTTTTTTTTTTTTTCGCAAACACACCAATTTCTGTGATTTAGTAAATGCTCAGAAGCTGTTGAGTGGTGTCATCCATTACAGTGTAGTTGGGGTGTTAAAATACAGCCGCTGCTTATTAAACCAATTAGTATTGCAATTCAAATTGCTGTAGTGGAGACATTAAAAAATCCTTCACGAGCATTACACACACAAAAAAAATAATTGGACATGACTGTGCTAACATCAGCCTCACCCACACATTGTACACACACCACATGCTCACACACACCAGCAGTCGGTCCTTTCCCAGACACCAGGCCTCCGTTTCAGTAATTCACTTGCTATGTTGCTGTTGGTTTGTTTCACAACACTGTCACATCCAATGAGAATCTCTCCCTATGCTGGCTTCCTGCCACTCAGCGAGAACAGTACACAGTAGAGACTCTCTCGCTGTCACTCAGACCCCACCCACCCCTCCATCAGCGTTACTTATCAGTGTCTGGCCACTAGTCACACACACTGAGCTCTTTACTACAGGGTAATTCCACAGCCAAATCCAGAGAGGGTATAATGCAAGGATTAGAGCTGCAAGGCATTACAATCCGAATAGCACACTTCCAATGCTTCTCTATTCACCTGCCTGTACTGCCTCTCTCCCTTGTCTTCTGGTCATATTGGTGATATCAGATAGTAATATTTTGATATAATCCATGACACTGAAATATTACATTATTCATTAATTATTATAGTATTACAAAGGTATCTCATATAATATCATGCCATTAACATGGTATAATCTAGTAAATCCAAATGATTAAAAAATTCACTGTTGGTACTGTAAATGTCTATAAAAAACAGTATCAGCATGATACAGATCCAAAAAACATGGTATTTATTCCCAGCATTATCATTGTACAGCAAATAAACCATAGTAATACCATGATAAAATAGTTGTGGTACAATGTCAAAAAACAAGGTAGTGGCATGGTAGTACCATGAAAAAAAAACAATAATACATGTAAGAAACCTATAAATAACATTGTGCATGTCTCAAAACATTAATATTATGGTGCATGTAAAAAATATATACTGTATGCATGTAAAAAAACAAGTTAATATCAGTGTATATCTAAAAAAATACAAGGTAAATGCCACAGCACATATTTATGCAACAAGGTAATACCGCAGTACATGTAAAAAAGAAAAAAAAAGAGCATGTCTAAAAACAAGATAATAAAACGGTACATGTAAAAATAAGTTAATATTATGGTGCATATCTAAATAGCAAGGTAATACCATGATGCATTTAAAATAATGAGGTAATACCATTGTGCATGTTTAAAAAAAAACTATGTAATACCATGTACACTTCTAAAAACAAGGTATGGACACATCATAAAAAAACCCAGCATAATACTTTTTTCTAAGCACAAGCTGTCCCTCCCACCCTCTTTCGCAGAACATAAAGGATGAACACAAGCATGTGCTTTACGTAAGTTGGAGATCCGTGAAAGCAGCACAAGCGGAGCTGGAGTGCGAATGAAACACCCCAAGCCCAGAGATCCAGCGCTAACAGTCAACCTGACGTCTGTATGTGTGTACACATGTGTGAGGCCATCGGGGGCCTGCCGATTCAATCCAAAGCAGCACGAGATTTCACCACTCTGACAGCAAAACCTTTTAGCCTTCCCATGCTCCCCTACAAACGGTTTGTTAACATTACAGCCTCGGAACGACCGGATAAAAGGTCACGAAACCTTTCGGAAAACCTTTTTCTGTCACTTTCAATGAAGACTCTTACATAACAGCGCCACGGTAGTTCTGAAACCGCAGGAAACTAACGCTGAACCGACCCGCACAGTAATCAAATTGGCGGTGGGACGTACAACACATGATACGAATGATTCTGCAGACTAAACCTGTTTTACAAAGCGGAGCTATTTTTCAAAGAGCTACCCAGTGACCTGAACATGCACGTCATGTGACCCACCTTGTGATTTTTATCAGGAAGTGTATTTGAGACCTGCACGCCTGGGGTGGAAATGCTTTTCATAATCTGTTTGTTTTTAAGTTGATTTTTATTTGTCGATATGGTCAACGTCCTGTAAATCTAGACACAAAAGGTGTGTGTATGTGTACAGCAGACACGTCAGGGGCCCTTATTTCTTGTCTCTGCGGGTCTCTGTTTGCAATGACCCTGCTTATGTAATGAAGGATGCAGAGACACACAAACACACACTTACACTAGAGAGCTTCTTACTGCTGTTACTTAACACACACTGGGTCTGGATATCTGCTGAGATGTGAAGCCTTCTGGTGCAAGGCCAGCCTGAAAACTTTCTCAAATCCCAGGAGGGGGAACGCAGACCCTCTGTGATTAACAACAGCCACTGCTGAAAGCCCAGAGAGCTGCGTTTATGTGTGTGTCTTTGAAAAGCAATGACATCCTGAAGAAAGAACAGAGATGTGTACTGTAGCATAATAATATTGATGGTTGGTGGTAATTAATAATATTCCCATCCAAGGGATATTGAAAAACTGCATAAGAATATGCGGAAACAAATAGCTTGGCTTAAATAATAAAACAACATATATAAATAAAAGTGTTACCAATAAATATACTAATTAATATACTATATAAAATATACTGAAAAAAAAAAACACACTGACCCCCAAACATTTAATATAATTGAATAAACTGACCCCCAAACATCATTTCATGTCCCCTAGAACATATATTTATGATTGATTTGTTGAAAATTTGTTCAAACACCATGGACTCATTTGGCGAAAAGTTAATTTTGGACCCTGTATGTAACTCAACTGAACAGTCGACCTCGGGGTAAACAGATATAAGACTCCTGAGAGGTGCCAGGGATCAGGGCTGGAGAACCCCGGCTGGAGTTTCACCAATGACCCCACTAGTTTCCACACACCATATCGGTTGCAGCTCATAACGTTCAGTTTCCAGCCCACACAACACGTTTACAGATTCAAATACAAGAGCAAAAGAGGCCCAAAATAGCTCTTCCCTGCGTACACTTACCCTCTATAAACTGCAGCATACACACCCATTTCACACACAACATAACATAAAAGCGTGTAAAGGCATCTTACCCACACACGCACGTAAAAACACAAGGTGACACACTCCCACACAAACATACATCTCCTTGACAGTCCATTCTGAAGATGAAAGACAGAAAGTGGGGCAGATGATGACAAGAAAAAATGAAAACGACTGCAGTGGTAGAAATGAAAAGGCACCCCCCCTCCACTCCCCACTCTCATATGCATAAATACACCAACACAGCTCCTCTTCATTATACCGTCCCATTCAAATCCGCATCACCTGGGGGAACGGGCCAGTCAGCCCTGCAGAACCACAGAGAAGCACCGGGATAATTGATAAGTAATTGAGGGAATGATCTGGGGTCTTTTAATTAACTATAAGAGAAAAGCTGCACAATTTTAAGTAACGCAGCAGTGGTTACCGAAAAGCCCTTAAGAGGAATTCCCAGATTAGACTGCAGTGCTTCATGTCTTTTCAACTGACCCATTTAATGGAAAAACTTCTTATCAGAAACAGAAATACTATCATCTGACCCCTAGCGATTAGTTAACATGATTAAACTGCTGTGAGAAAACAGGAATAAACCAAGCGAGAGTGGAGGGCTGTCACGTCTTGAAACACAGCCATTAGTTAACTCTTATTCCACACAAACTATCTTTTCTTTTATTTTTTTTTGTTTGTGTGTGATAACAGGTGAACAAAATTTATTTTAATTACTGTTTTTCAGCTTAACACAATATCATAAATTAGAAAATTAAATAAAAATGGCATGCATTATGAATAATGATGATGTATTTCAGCTTCACAACAATAAAAATATTCAAACAAAATAAAAAACATGGAAAATTTTAATAATAATATTAATAATAATAATAATATACAACAATACAATTATATTTCTATTTCTATTTTTTTATTTTCATTACATTACTTTCATGCAAAGTTGCTTTTTTAGTATTATTTTAGCTTTGATACAATATTATCACAATTATTAGAAAACAAAATGTAAAAAAAGTTTCTTTACTATTTATCCCATTACATTTATGCAAAGATGCTTTGCTTCAATCAAAAGATAATTTGCATTATTATTATAATTATTACTACTACTACTATTAATTTTGTTGTATATTTTATTATATTTATGCAAAGTTGTTTTTCAAAACTGTTGCATTTAAATTGCTCATATGAGAATCAATGGCTATTAAAAGCAAACAGGAACAATATGCAAATATGTAAGTATGTTTCTTTTTGTCATTTCTGCTTTAAAGGAAAGTGGAGACATTGTCTTGATGCTATTCTTTAGATATCTATAGATAACAGTATAACTACTCTATAACTTTAGGTAGCTATCCTCAATAACCAGCAAGAATCTTTAGTTGCCCAATTCACAATTTTAAAGCGTCTGTGACTTGGCACATGAGATGTGGTTCCTCTAAAAAATAGTGAAGCTGAATGTTTTTTTACCACACCAAACAAGAAAAAAAATCCTCTTTCCAAAAAATGAGTACAGAATGCTTACTGAAAGGTCTGAATTATCCTCTGAGATTTGGGAAATTGGAGTAACCATGGGAAGTTGTTGTAACAATGTGTAATTCCTTTACAATGTATTACAAATTCTGCCCTCAGGCTTAAGAGATTAAACATCACCACCAACAACAAGTCCACTGCTTCCTAAGCTAGAACAGACAGGATTGAGAAATATTAATATTGATGGAACAATCACGAGCTACACTTGGCAAACAGATTGTGAGAATTCAATGAAACCTGCTAATCTAGCAACTTCTGAGCAGATAGCGCGAGGACTACAGCACATCGTCTGCCAAAGTTTTTTACAGAGAAAACTATTTGGAAACAGTTATGTTCCCTTTTCTTTGGACTTGAAAGTTTGAAGGCTCGGCGGCGAATGGGAAAGAATGCCTTTGTGCTCAGAGTAGACTATCCTTGAAATTGCGAGTCTACCGTATAATGTTTCTCTAAGGGTGGGTTCCTGTCAAAGGAGCTCAAAAAGTACTGCCTCTGTGAAGTTGCTCAAAGCCCAAAAAATACAGTGCTATTCTGTGTTCCACAGCACACACCATATTTTACCCCACTGTCAGCGGATGAGAGCGAATGCCAGAGCTCAGCTTCAACGTTGAGGTTACTAGTATGAATAAGTTGCTGGGAACACATGACTCAAATCATTTCCCAACAGGAAAAAGAAGAAGCCCTCAGCCCCTTTCTGGTATGCCTTTCCTGATGTAATCTCCAGAACAACACGAGCACGCTCAGCTAGAGGACCGTCCTCCCGATAATGACCCCGACCACAGCGTAGTCTCCAGTCAAATCAAGTTCACTGACACGCAAGGCAGTGTCAACTAGAAATCCTCTGACAGCTGGTTATGCATCACATACTGACATTTACTAGAATCACAATCGCATTGAATGTGGGTAGGTGTCAGACTGGTTTGATTTAGAAACATGTACCATGACATGCATGGCTGGCACTACATTCAGTCATACCATAACATCTTTATGCATTTATGTAGTGTTTTTGCTAAATGTCGTACTGAAAGCTTGGTACGGCCTCATGATGTTACATTAGCCTAACTAGGTGGATCCAGGGTGAGCTTGATTTTGCCAGGTAGGACAAGCTCTCGGCTCAACATCATTTGTTGGTCTTGAAATATTTAAACATATGCCTCTCTAACCCCAAACCAGACCCTTAACATTATCTACCCCTAAAATCAATGATAAGAATGTGGTGGAAGACCCAAGCCCACACTAACCATTTAATCTGATTGGTTGGTAGGAATGCCATTCCAGATCCACAAACACATCCTACTTGGCGAAATCATGGTCACTGTGGATCCCGATCCCCCAAAAAATGCAGAAAAGATTTTGATTTTGATAAGATCCTGTGAAAGCCCATTTTAACTTCTGAATAAACAAAAATGAAAGGTTATTTTGACTTTATATCTAACAATTGCAACATTTTTTTTATTTTGTGACTTTATATTGCACATTGTGAATAAATAGCCATTTTACTACAATTTTTAATCCGTAAAATTTTCTGAAAGAAATTTAGGACCAGATTTAGTAAACAAGGGAAAATTAGCAGGAGATATATCATTTACATATCAACCAATGCTATAAATCAAGCGCAGTGAAAATTAGCGTAGTGGCAAATAAGCAGAGCCGCTGCTCATCAGGTGCGGGTTATCTACTTACGACACAGACGCAAAATAGTTTAAGACATGCTTTTTTGGGGGCATTAAATAATGGTGAAAATATCAGTAATTTTATGTGCGCAAACGTTAGTAAATCGCATTGCGGGATTCATTTTAATACTCTCTTCCCATAAATTTTGCATCTAAAAGGGAAACTCCTACAAATGCAAATTCAATAAGGTCAGGTGCAAAAATAACTGTGTCCATGCCTTTTCAGCTCTAATTATTCAATCCGTGTCTTTAGTAAATCCTGACAGTACCATTTTAACGCCAAAACATTGTTTGCACTGGCAAAAGCTGTTAGCAAATCTGGCCCTTAAACTTTAAATTTAAAGTAAAATTTCACCCAAAACTGAAAATTCTGTTTTCATTTACTCACTCTGTTGTTTCAAAACTATGACTACCATTTATCTTCGAAACACAAATTAAGGTATTTTTCAGTTTTGCCATACATGAAAATTTCAAGCACACAAAACTTTCAAGCATCAAAGAGTCAGTACATGCACAAGAACAAACCATATTCTTGAATGTCAAGGAACCATAACTATGAGCTTCTGTTTACCATATTTGATGTACTCTATGTACAGTATTTGCATCAATCAATGTTTAGATGTGAACAAAAGCTTAAATTAAATCTGTTCATCATATAAAGCAATCACGTCTCTTCTGAAAACAAGAAATTTTGCCTTTGCAACTAGCTAAAATAAAAATTTCATTTTATTTAATAACCCTGTTTTATAATAACCCTGAATCTTTGCAGGCTTTCTATAGATATATGCTATAGCATATGAACATGCCTCACAACCGAACAAGAAAGATTTATGAAGTTAACTATGTTTTCTGTTAGTAGATAGTGTTTTCTCATGAGACGGTTGCATTCAGACTGCTGAAGAAGAGAGTTCCCCCTGTTCCCCTCCCTCGCGCCTGCTTGCCTTCTCATCTCCAACTGTGAAGGGTAAATAAATACCAATTCCGGACGTGACATGAAATGTTTAACAGAGTCAAGGCTTTAGTATCTATTTTGCACACCCCACCTCTTTCTCTGGAAAGCAGCACAAGCCAAAAGCCCTCAATCTTTCTTTGTAGCCGATATGATGCCTTTTGTCTCACGTATAGGAAAGTTCTCTTTTCAGTCCTGGCTACAGCACATTGACTGTATTTACTACACTCAATATGAATTTCCATGCCCTTCAAACCGAGTGCATCAATGGAACGTGCATGCTGGGACAAGCAGACCTCTTTGAATCTGCATTAAGAAACAAGTGTTGATCTGCAGATGTCACAGACAGCTGACATTTCAGGAACAAGGCTCATCAGACAGCCGCACATCCTCATGCCGTGTACTACAGTAACCCCCTTCTCTGTATGATTTTCGAGATGGCGGTTTCGGTTGGGTAACCATTGCGAGAAGAGTACAGTAAACAAATAGATATTTGGATTTCATGTGCAGTAGCTTATGGTAAATATTCTCCGTCACTGCTGACACCTGGGATATCGCTTTACACGGTGGCCTTCAGATTAACCTCATTCATCTGTGACAGGCCTCATCAGTCCACTGCCTGCTGCTCATTCAACCTGCAAACCTCCCTGTACCAAAGCTGCTTCATCACACTGACAGCTGTTGACTCTGTGCAAGAGGCGGCCTATTTAGCAAGAACCTTCAAAATTATAATTGACAGGATTTTAGCTAAAATACAAAATGTGAGCCACTAGATTTTTACATTTTGCATGTGCAAAAGTTGATGTCACAATGCTAAGATGTAATTCAGATTGCTAGCTGGTTGGTTGCTTACTGTCAAGAGAGCCCAACCTCAAGTTTCTATGATAGGATATTTTGTGTCCCTCAATGAAGTGGTTGTTTTATGGATGTACAACATAATAGTTGATATTATGAAAATTTAACTTACTTTTTCAGTCATATAATGCTTAGTTGATCTTTAAGAAAATACAAATACTTTAATATCAATGCTACCCTAAATTTTTTTTTTTACCCGTTTTATTATCTGCTAGGGGGAAAAAAAATGTCAGACTACTCAAAAAATGAATAACACAATGCTCATCGATAAAGAATGATTTGAGATAGGCCTACTACGTATGTGGCATGAACATGTTTCAAGTGAAGTTTAATACTTTTATTCAGGTTCCTAAGCTTAAAGGCTGCGTTATTCTGAAGTTGCTTCTGACTTTACGTCAGTACTGTGACGTATTTGAAACTGTAATGGGATATTAAATAGAGGACAGGTTTTTATTTTATCGGATCCTCTCCATCTCTCTTGCTCACAGCAAACTATCAGTTTAAGGGAAGTGGTTAGGGATACTTTGCCCAAGCTGTCAAACTGACGTAATCAGACGAGGAATGCCATTTCACAGCGGAAGCTAATTTTGAGACTTTGATTAAAGATTACCAAGACAAACACTTGTTTTCAGTGGATTAACTTGCTCAAGACTAGCAATGTGCGCTAATAAAGTCAATAGTGTAAATTTTGATTTAAGCATGGGCAAAAGTAAGAGGGCCTACTAATAAAAAGCACCACTAATCAAAACATTAGCCAATGAAAAACAGACAGATTATACTTTCATGATACAACTAAGAGCAGTTAAATAAGACTCATGAGATCCGTGATCTTCTCCAAATGATTTGAGTGCTGTATGATGCTAATGAACACACTCAATTGTTCTCAATGTGCCCACGTTGAGAATTTATGTTTTAAGTACCTCTGGCTGACTCAGACGCACATTGTTGGAGGGATTGATGGAAAAAGACAAAGAAAAAAATGGAGCGGTAGAGATGTGAGAGGGAGGAATGCTTGTCTGGCTGCCTCCTCTGAGAGTCTCTCTGGAAAGATTGTACGGGATAACTCCACGAGAGAAGGGGAGCGTCCTCCCTCTAAACACTGGCACGTCTCCACCACTCCAATGACATCACTTAAGAGGGGAAATGGGACGGAACTGGGACGGCCGTTCGCTTGTTTTATCTCAGCACGCAGTATTTTGCTTTGCGTCAGCCTGGTTTTTCTCTGGTGCGTCTCCCTTTTGTCAAAACCACACTTTGTCTATTCAAGGCCAGCATCAACTTCAGGAAATTCCTTCAACGTACTGTAACTGCACTAAGTACAGCTTGTAGTAAAGTCCCTGCACCCTGCCCAAAAGCCCTGCGTTCTTTCCACCAAATTCACCAAGGTGAGCAGTTGCTAGGGACTTCAAGTCACCTGAATAATACAGCGTGCACAATAAGAAAAGACTATATCATGCCAAACATAACAGTGGTAAGGGTGGATTTCGGTATTCCACAGATTGTTTGTATCCATGCAGTTTTCCTGTTATTGAATTCCTCTCTCGATGCATATCCTCCTTCGTGCTGGAAATATTCAATCCTTGATACCCACTGTGAGACCCATGATGCTTGGCAGGTCCCACTACATCCCTCTCACCTGGCAAGGTGGAGACATCTTCCGGTATTCCCACCTCAGTGGGCCGGATTCACGTAATATTCTTAACAATGCAGTTCTTCTTAACTGTTATTTTCTAACTTCACAACTTTAGAATATTCTTTAGAACAATCTTAAGAAAAAAAAAAAAACATTCGTAAGACAAAAGAATTTGAATTGCTGAAGAGCGTGCTTAAAATCACTGCAAATAACCTTTTAAGTTTTGATTAACTCAAACTTGACATAAATCGCTGGAGGTAAGATGTTTCATGAGTTTTTATGTTGTTTCAGCATGCACACACAGATACAGGACGCATTCACTGTAGAGAGAGAGCGGAAGAAAAACAGATGACAAATATATGCAACAGTGTTCTGTCTTGAGAAAGCTTTTCAAATATAACTATTAAAAAAAAAAAAACAGGAAGAAAATATTTGCATTTTTAGTTCCTAGAATTGCACTCAAGGAACATTCTTACAAACTTTCATTGCCAAAGGAGGTCCATTGTAAATAGTGTATTGATGCACGCACATTTAACAAACTTGCACCCAATGTGAAATCCATGCAGGGAAATTTTTCACCTCATGTGTCCCTCGCACAAAATTCGCAATCATATGGATTCCTATTGAGATTACTCTATTTTACATGTGGAATTTCATGCATCTTTGGAGTTTAACTTAAACAATGTCTTAACTTATTTATTAATAAGAATGCAGCCCCTGAAATGTATTCCCCATGGAATCTCTACCTCAATTCCTTCTCTTTCCCTTCTGACGATCAAGCTTGTCACTCCGAGGAACTTTAATCTGCAATCCCTCCCTGTACTGTATGAAATGTGAGGGCGGACAGAAGTATGCGTTGCGGTTAAAGATCGCTTGGTGGTCCTATTTATCTGAATAGTTGCATCAGAAAGGATGGCATCTTTGCTCCACAAGAATTGACTTAATTTGTGTGTTCTCTGCCTTAGGGCTTATAACAAGCCGGTCAAATGGTTCCAGCTGCCCTTTGTTTATGAACTATATGCAAAACAGTTCAAAACAAGCTAAATTTATTGCCGTTTCAAAATGTAATACATATCAGATGGAAAGGAAAGGAGAAACAGAGATGAGGTATTCAGCCACATAATGCTCTATTATTTAGCCATTTTCATACTAAAAGAATTACTAGTGGCATGAAACATGAGACTGACAGTAAGGAGCCTAAAAATAGGTGGGTAATTTTTCCCTACCAAGTTCCTCATTACAAATAAGGCAATTCTACTGCCAAACTACATAGCGAATGTCATTAAATATAAATGAAGGTCAACTGTGGGGATAAAAAGGTTGAGACACATGAATGTACACTAACACTGCACAGAGGTCTAGCTTTGTGTGGTACCTTGATAACTGACTGTTGTGTAATTCTTTTGCTATATATGTTGAGAATAAGGCTCTTAGACTGTCGATTTCCTGAGGGCTGTTATATTAAGAACCATCAACCTTCAGCAAAATCATGAACTGCAAAACAGGCAACTGAAAGGAATATTTCTTCAATACATGAAAATTATGTCATCATTTGTTAGCCTTTGTGCTGTTCCAAACCTTTATAATGTTTATAAAACACAACATGAGATGTTTAGCAGAATGATAAAGCTGCCTTCTTCCATCCACTGAAAACCAATGGTGACAATGGTGGTCAAGGAAGATTTTTGGACAATAAGGACATAAATTTCAATTTATTCACCACAGTAAGTTTCAGAAGAACTGTAAAATATTGGAAGAGTCTTTATTAATGCTTTTATTGTGCTTTTCATTATATGGAAAAGAGCAGCACGAATATTCTCGTAAATGTCTACTTTTCTATATAAGTCTGGATTGACATAAAGATGAATAAATGATAACCAATTTTTCATTTTTGGTGAACTATCCCTTTAAGGAGGCTCCAAAAATGGATGCTACTTAAAGATTTCAGTAACAGGCCTTTTCCACAACGAGCTTTAAGAGGATTTTCATCGTGTTCTAAACCAGCTGCACATGAGCGTGAAGCTTTGCTGTTCTTTGTCGCTTTCATGGTGAAAGAGTGGCATCAATAGTGGCTCTACTATCTGGATATGCCCAGAGGGAGCAGCAAGCATACAGATACCCACGCCAGAGGAGGACAGCAGCCCATAGAGGGGTCATCGATCCCCACACTGACACAGAGCCGCTACACTATTCACACTATGCCATTCAGAACTTCAGCCATCAAATCCTTCTATAACTGAACCTATCTTCACTACAAAGCCTCAGATCAGCTGACTTACAAGCACGGATTCTGCTTTCATGGACACCTGGTAAGCTGCTACTTCTGAGGTAGGCAGACATTATGACAATGTGTTACTGAATCAGACTAGGAAGCAAAATACGGAAAATCAAACAAATAAAAAGGGAACAACCTGATAAGCTTTTATAAGTGGTTAAGCATAATTAAATATTCCTGCATCACTTTCACACAGCCTATGATTTATGTATGCATGGTATATGAAAAATAATAGGTTAATTTGCATAAAAGCACCCACAACCTGAGTCATAAGCTTTATATTTGTTGACCAAACACATTAATATTACTGATATACCGCACTGGAATGAGCAAAATCATTCATTTCAATTTAAGTCTGCATGATATATCAAAACATATAAACATATTTATCAATATCGCAATTAGGCTTTGAGTTTTGAGTTGGATCTTTTAATGAGCATACACCCAAATATTAGGGCTGTCAAATGATTAATCACGATTAATCACATCCAAAATAAAAGTTTTGTTTACATACCAATGTGTGTAAATTTAACGTCTAAATACACACAATGCATGTATATATTTAAGAAGAATAGTATGTTTATAGTAAATTGATAATATAAAATTTTCTTTATAAATGTATATACATATTTTCTAAATATATAATTTATGTGTGTGTATGTATATATAAAAATAAATATACCCTGTAACATACAAACTGTAAACAAAACTTTTATTTCAATGTTGTTCGTGATTAATCATTTGACAGCCCGATATATATATATATATATATATATATATATATATATATATATATATATATATTATATATATATATATATATATATATATATATATATATATATATATATATGTATATATATATATATATATATATATATATGTATATATATATATGTATATATATATATATATATATATATATATATATATATATATGTATATATATTATATATATATATATATATATGTGTATATATATTATATATATATATATATATATATATATTATATATATATATATATATATTGCAGTATATATATATGTATATATATCTATATATATATAGATATATATATATATACACACACACACACACATAAACATATATATATACTATTTCAATATTGCAGCGTTGCCTTCTGACATCTTAGGTATTGCAAGGACCAGGTATCATTGAGAATTTCCCCACTCTTAAATTGACTTTGCATGGTCATTCATGTGTTTTTTAAGTTTAACTAAAAATCACAATATTTCTGACTCAAAGGCCACATAAGGCCATTAAACACGATTTTAAAAGGCTTCAAAATGATTCCCGGCTGTCCTGGAACCACATGCGCGTACAGTATGTTACTCTTCAAGCTGCAGAGTCTGGATATGTCATAAATTCTGGAGGCTTGAATGTGATTTATTCATGTAAGTGTTATTTTTATCTATGCTTCTAGATGGATGAAGAGATTTATTGATGATCCTGAAGCGCCACATTTTGATAAGAATAAGAAAAAAAATCAGCACATTCACTGAACAATGAACAGTTTCAAGCACGTTCACGTTCATCGCATTGTTCCGCTGAAAAATAAAAAGCTTCAATTCAGGCTATACATAAAGCCGTCACGGGGAGTCTAGAGGAAGACGAGCAGCCTGCACGCTGACATCCACTCATTGGAGAAAGGAATGTTTTTCATCTCGATATCAAAAAAAGCTCTTGAGCGCTGGAGTACAAAAGCAGGTTGGGGATGTGTACTGCGCCCATGGAGGGAGAGCAAATGAATAGAGCAGAGAGATGAAAGAAAAGGGCTATAAAGGTCTGGAAACAGCATTGCTCAGATGATCCCGTTCACCTCCTATTCTTTGCCTCCTTCTCCCCACCACATACTCTCTCCCTACTGTGAGACTTTGACACTGTGAAAGGACACTGAACTTCTGTAGTCTCCCTTTATACTGGTACTCGCATCCGATCAAAAGTGGACAGAGATAAATGCAGGCATAAATCAGATATTTCACATCACATTCAGAGGAGTTGAAAACACGTGACTACATTGCATTTGTAGTGTAAACGCTAATCCATTCTGACTTCACGGAGGTTGGACCGCCTACTCACCTGTCAATCAACCAGTGCACTAAAACAAGGATTTTGAATGAAATGAAAATTCATCCTATCTATTTTCTTATTGTTAACAATTCATCCATGCATGTTAAATTTTTTATCTCATAATTTTAAATCAAAATGTCATAACTGGATCTTCAGGTGAAATGTCTAACCCTACTAAACCTAGCCAATAATGTAAACAAGAGCAAATGTGAAATAAGTATGTATTTATTGAAGCAAAAATGGCATTTTATCCTGCTTTTCCAAGTCTTTTTGCTCTTTTATCATGACTTTGTTTGACTCGTACCTGTCCACTCCTCTGATCGCAAGTGGAATGCAGTATACCAGGTGAGCTACTGAGCAAGTTTACGATGTCAGAAAATCCGTACAGTATGTATAGAGCAGGTTATGTGATGCAAATATCAAAATGCATAAGTTTACAAATTATGCACTATGGGAAAAGCCTTTTGATTTCAGAACCATGCAAGAATAGGTCTTTATTAATCAATAATCTGAGTCTGTAATAAAAAATTAGTGAAAAGAAAAGTGTTTTACTGCTGCTAGCGTTCATTTCGGTTGGAAACTGCAGTGAATTGTATAGGTATGTTTTTGAAGTTTTGCAAAAATGTAGGTAGAGGCATGTTTTTTCAATGAGTTTAGGTTGAAAATGTATAAAGACTTAAACTAAACCACTCCAATAAACTAAACAGCTATCCATTAAAACCAATCCTTTCTGGAGATTTTAAATTCTGGACCCTGTATAAACAAAAACAGCTCAAACATTATTCAAATACCTTATTTTGTGTTATGCAGAACAAAGAAAGTCACATAAGGTGAGTAAACAATGTCAGAATTTTCATTTTTGGGTGAACTATCCCTAAAATAATGAAAAGCGTTCTGCTCAAAACATCACGTGTGGCCAGATTAAAATTTCAAAAGTATATATGGAACATGCAAGATGTATAAACAGCTACAGATGGCCACTTGCGATCAAATGACCTGAGACAGATTTCAATACCAGGTGCAAACACATCCACAGACTCTGTAAAGTATTAGATTCAAGGTGCAACCACAAAAAGCAGCTATAACCAACAAACTTAGAGATCAAAGAAAGAACTGGCATGACATTAATTTGCCTTTTATGCTGCAGAACAATGTGGCCCAGGTCTTGAGTTCATGCATGCATACCTGTAAGGGAGTGGACTTTAAGAGCTTGCCTGGATAGGCCTAACTTGACACTCATTTTCCAGCAAAAGGTGAAACCAGGTTGACTTAAGCTCCACCCCTCCAATGTTTAAACAAATTTCTGGTCCAGCTGGCACTACTCACCCATTGGCTGATACTGTCCCTGTCAATCACAGCGGCATTATGTAAGCACTGTCTGCAGGTGGAGGTGTTTCCCTCCATATTTCACTGGCACTCGAGCGTGTCAAGTTAGCCTTGCCTCCATCTGTCACAAGCTCAGTTGGGTTCAGCAAACTCAACCCCATTGACACTGTGATAGTTTGAACAGCACAGATACTACGAGAAACAAGAACGAGCACTTTACAAGCGACAGGTGTATGTGTAAAACCGAACAAGTGAGCAGACGCACTAAAGCACTTTTGATTAGGCCATACTCGGTGTCTTAATTACTACTCATTAGCATTTAAAAGTAAGTGGCACTGGGGCCATCAAACAGAGATTTGCTTACCGAGTTATAGCACTGAGCAATTCACCGCCACACAAATCCCTCTGAAAAAAGCATTCACTGCATAATCAGAGCAGACAGCTTAGTCCCAGGTTGCAAAGGGCAGCCCATACTGTTTGAAATGTATTACAACTGCACAAAAAAGGGGAAACACTAATCCACACGCTCTCCAAAACAATAGGATTTTCATTAAAAGCGCTAGGATTTCTTAATCATCCAAGAGCCTTGGAAATGTACACTAATAATAAGCATGAAAACCAAGCATGCGGAGGCAATACTCGGCAGAACACGATGAAACTGTAGCACGGTGACCCTGTAAATAATCCTCCTTTATTTATTTGAACATGCTGGTCTTTCAACATTCAACGCAAGAATGTCTCACGCAGTAAATTTCATTTCTCACTATACCTTGTCTTCTTTCTTTGCCTCTTTATGCCATGCAAAGTCTAAAAGTGAATTAAAACTGAAACTGAGAAAACTGAATCAAGGGAGATATGTTCTGTTTAAACAGCCATTTGAGAGTAACAATGTTTTCACATGGATTTTTTTTTCCTTTTTTTTCCACATTTGCCACAAAAGTCCTATGAGCTGTAAAACTGCACATAGTGCACATCATTAAAAAATTTAAGTATGCATAGAATAACATAGATTAGAAAATACTGCACTTTTATAATGCATAAACCTGTGCACGCATAGAATAACATAGATTAGAAAATACTGCACCTGTCATAAAAATTTATACTTTGCATAGTGTACATTTTATACTATATTAAATAAAATGCAGTTTGTTAAATTAAAAATAAAAGTTTTGCATTGCAGTGTAGTGTAGTAGAATACTTAGCACAGTATATTAAAGTATACTCTAATACAGTAAAGTATATGATGTACTGTCAATATGTGCAATAAAGTATAGTGGTCTAGTTATTATATAGTATAGTATATGCAACTTCCCCATAAATCTGTGCACAATCACCTCAGATGAAAAGTCAAAACAACGTGTTTCATCGTACAGTGTAGTATATCGTAGTATACTGCATTAGAGTATACTATAGTATACATTACAGTGTAAAGTGTAACATATGCCTAACTGTTATATGACACGTGCAATAAATCTTTGCACATGTAAAATGGTTAAGGCTATATGCATTGCACATAGTTTGGTACAGTACAGTACATTACTGTCTATATGCTGCATAGTGCATTAATGTACAGATCACATAGTACAGTATAGTATTTGATATAATGTTATTCTAACAAAAGACTTACTTGATGCTGTCTTAATCAACTGTTTACATAATCAACGCTAAATTGCACGGTTTATTTAATAAAGCAACAAAACCTGGCACTGCATGTCGGTCACAACGCATGGAGCCCCCATCAGCCCTGCAAAAACACATGAAATATACACAGCAACAGCTCATTATATAACCAGCCGGGATGAACCGAGTGACATCACGACGGGATACACTCAATGGCTGCGTCTCAAAGCCTAGTAGGGCTGCCTAGACAGCATTACTGGAGTCTGTTCGGAACGCGCCGAACAAATCACACCGCGTTTTAGGAACCATACGATATGGTGCGCTCGCTAGGTTTTGGAACACAACCGATGTCTATTAAAACACTGTCACAGTGAAGCGGAGACAAAAGTGTTGTAGCCTACTTGTACGTGCTATTCCCAATTAAACAGACTCGGGCGATAAATGCACTTGCATAAACCGCGTCGCCGTGGATTAAACGGGTTGAAGTCGCAACTATATTACAGACTAAACTTCCGCGATTGTGTTTTCACATCAAAAGGCTTCCAGTAACAGTGTTGACTCAGCAGAAGTGCGCACAGCTAGGACGAGTGTCAGTTTGTTTAAAAAAAGTACAGCTGACTGATCAATAACCCGCAGATAAATGGATGCTTATAAGTCTATCTGGAGCGATGAAAGGAGGCGGGGTGGCGCAATTACTCAGCCCCGGCGAGAGCGCTCCCTGCTCGGGCTTACAGCTCGCAAGTAACCGCCCCGCTTCCCGTGCGCTACTTCAAAGTAGTTATATAATTTTTAATCGAGATGACAAACAGCACATCTTGAACATCTCGCCCGGTCGACCGCAGACAGATTGACTTAATAATTAATGCAATTGTCACAGTAAATATTTACAATGGTTTTTAAATAAACGTCACACTCTGTTCCTCCTGCGTCCTTTAATTCCCAGCCATTTTTCCAAGATCGCAAGCAAATCCAAAAGACACTTTTGTGCTGGTAAATTAGATGCACGGACTTACTGTATGGTATAACGGGCAAGGAAGTGCAAGACTCTCCGTGCGTTATTCTCGCGCACTGCCGGTGGAATCGTCTCCCCTCCTCTCGTACAATGATGTCTGCTGCAGCCAAGCTAATAGCTCTACCGCTCCGTGCCCCCACCTCCAGTGAGTGAGTGAGTGAGTGTGTGTGACGGAGGGAGTGAGTGTGTGGAGGCGTGCGTAAGAGTGTGTGTGAATGTGTAATCCAAATATGGAGCAGTTGGCCGGCCCAGTTAAAGAGAAGGGATTGGAGGCTGCTCCATTAAAAGTATAGAAAAACATAATGACGTTTATGGCTTCTTAAACAAAAGGTGTATTTTAAAGTTTAATATTACAGTAAGTTTCTAGAATCTGATATACACAGCAGCGTTCCGTGAATGCTACTATTTAGTACAAAGTCACTGGGAAGGGAAACTGCACAGTTTGTATCATTCGCTCAGAACAGAATCAGGAAATGGAAATCCTGGAGTGGAGTAGGAACCGAGTGATTATAGAACGCTGTGAAGCTGTGTCACTCCGCTCCACCCACTGAGTGTTCCAAACCGGAACCTGAGCATAAACATGAACAGATAGAGGCCTTGGCTTCTTTTGCAACTCTGCTAGCGATATTTATCAAAGAAATGTATGAAATAGACAAATATAAGTTACTTAGGCTAATATTAATTTCTTGTTTTATGAATGCAATATCGTGCCATCAGCAAAAGATATCACAAATATCAGCATGCCTGTGGCCACATCTGCGGCCTTGTATTATTATACAAATATCTGAATTATCCACATAATTTTTTCCCTCAAACCAGTTTAGCCCATGGTTATTTGTCAACTCATTCAGTCGCCTGTCAAAAAAAGTTCAAGGATTAAGTTCAGTGTTATGAAATATCATGGATGTATTCGATCACAACAAATAGTAACAGGCTACTATCAGAATGTGCATTAGGTTTACTATTTGTTTTCGAGTTGTGATTGACCAATGAAATCTTTAGAATCAGGCGGGGGGCGGGGCTTGCGGTTGGATTGGTTTGGAGGGGGAAAAATGTGTATTATTCCCTTCACTAGCCATTATAGGTAAACACCTAGAAGAAAAACAAAGTGCAGTAAATGGTAAAACTGTTACCAATGTGTATAGTAAATGTGTATATAAAATAAAGCTAGAATGCTCTAAAGATACACATTGACCAAGGGGTAGGTTTAGGGTTCGTGTAAACGTTAATAAAACACAATCTAATAGGTAGAAAATTTAATTTCATTGTTAATTTCCGGCCACAGCTGTATCCCTTCTAGCCACAACCAAGAAGCAGCTTGTTTTCTAGTCCTGAGAATAAGTTTGCAGTCCAGTGTCCACAGTTACTTCATGTAAATAGCCTTATGAAACTAATTTTCTGTTCTGCTTGCTATGAGTAGAACATTCTGTTTCAACCAGAAAACCAAATTTACATGGAGTGAGATATACATGACTATTGTTCATTTTGCTAAGACACACCCAGGTAAGTTTAAATGACAATGGTAGTCTATAATATTTTCTTTGAGAATACTCATAAACCCCATTATGAGGGGGATTGAATTAGACTAAATGTTAAACGCATGCACTCACATACACAGACACATTGTGGTCAGCATTTGGGAAGGGACTTTCCACAAGAGTTTGCAGCTATGTTTCTATGGAGACTATAACATACCCATCCTCCACCCTGGAATACATCAGCATATCTGGCCTATTATTTAAAAGTCTCTGTGCACAGCATCTGGTCAAGAAGTTTTACATGACTTACATTTGAAAACATTGCCAAAATGACCGGACCTTTAAGAATTATAACAATGTGCAGTGTGAAATGTTTTTCCTAAAAATGTTTATAAAAAACATTTTATAGTGTTTATATCAGTCATAGTTTTTCATCACCATCAAAATATCCCTGGATGATGGCATGGCATTAAAATGTAAACATACTTTGATTAGGAGGACATGATCAATTGTATTTGAAAATACTTCACTTGAAAAAACACATACAGCTTTACCTTCTTTGGTGTTTTTATATTTTTTATATTTTACAGTATTTATACAGTATATTATATACAATTTTAAAAAACCATTTATTTTATATTTATATTTTAGTTTAAGTTTTAGTAATATTGTAACATGTTTTAAATGAATTTCTTTTTAGTTTCCATTTATTTTTTTTCAGTTTTAGTAATTTTAATACTTTTGTTGTTTGCCAAGATTTCTAATTTTCATTTCACGCTTTAAGTTGAATTTTTTCACCTATTTCATATATTAATGTTTTATTTTATTTCAGCTTTATATGTTTATATTGCTAATAGTTTCGGTTTTACTTAACAAAAACAACATTGCGTTTAGTCACCCTCATGAACAGACCTTTATGACTAAATTTCTTCCGTGGAACGCAAACGAGAATTTCTGAAGAATATCATGACCGCTCTTTTCAATCATGACTTTGTCGATTCATAACTTTGTCTCAAAATGACAAAAAGCAGCATTACTAAACTACAGCTTTTGGTACATGCAACTCAACCACTATATTCCAAGTCTTCTGAAGCCAAACTGTAACTTTTTGTGAGAAACACACTGAAATTTAAGCACTGAAATGGACTATAAAAACTGTATACATTGTCACAAAACCACAATACATTCCTAGGCATCTTGTGACACATATGAATGACATTTATGGTGTTTCCTTGTCATTGTGGAGCTTGACAGTCCCATTTCACTTTCACTAGTAAATAAACAATGAGTAAATAATGACAGAATTCTCATTTTTAATGGGAAATCTGGTGGTGAATCTCAAAGACTGTTGCTAAGGATATGTTGTGTGTGTGTGCTGCTCTCTGTGGATGGGCTATTGATCTTGTGTGAGGAGGCCACGTTAGGCTTCTCCTGTGGGCCTGCTTCTGTTTACACTTAGTGCCCTAATGATCAGCCACTGCTTCTCCAACCCACATCCACATGCCAGATCACACCATCATACACCGCCTGCCAAAAAACACATGCAGCTTTATTCAAAGTGAAAATGAGGGATGCGACTGCGGCGGCATTTGAACATTTCACTTTCTCTGAATGCTGACAGACTGAGTTGTCTGTACCTGTTTTCGCACCACACCCAAGCACTGAGACTATCTGCCTGTCAAATCCACAGCACAGCATGCACAGCACTCCCCTGGCATGTCAGATGTTCATCTGTATATCAGCCACGCACTTTATGCCAGTCATCTACGCCTGCAAGCACAGTCATGCTCGGTAGGCATCTTGTCAAGTTGTATTCACTATGATGGAAGGATGTGTTGATTCCCATACCTTATTTCTGCTGTATTCTCTCAGCCCCAGCTGTCTTGAAGTTGCAAAGAGTTTGGGTCGTGTGAAGAAGAATGTGTGCTCTCAGCAGACTATGGCAAAGGGAAGAGGCTTATTTCTAGATCAAGACTTCTGCCCTCTACTGGTTACAGAGAAAGATTTGTTGTTGTGCAATGTCTATAAAACATAGATCTCACATTTGTTTTTAAAGTTGTGAAATGTAAGGGATTTCTACAATATTTTATAAATCTGTTTGTTAGAACTGTGCACATTAATGCTGGAGGTTTTGACAAATTATAAATTTTAATTTAATGTAATTTGGAAGCATATCCTTTTTTTTACTTTTAAATATTTGAAAAAAAAATTAAGGGATTTTTAAAAAGAAATATCATGAACTATTAATTCATAAATATCAGTTTTTGGGGAGTCACACCAAATTATGGTTGGGACGATAGACGATGACATCGTCCATCGCCGATGGCTGACAGACATCACAATGTTGTGCCGGCATCAAGGTTTATTTTTTATCAATAATTCGAAGTATGACTGATAGTAATTGCTCACACTTTGGCAAACAACACTTGTTTAGTGAACATCACTTATTACACATAATAATAATAATAACAATACAGCATAAAAACAGTGATTGATTTTTTTCACGATAGCCCCAGCAATACTTGATGGATGAAAAGGAATCCCTCTTCTTTCTACGCCACGTTGAGAGAACTTTATATTAGAAGATGTTCCGCTTGAGCTTTTAGCAAACAGAAACTGCCCACACAAGTCTCTCTAAATTGGACTCATCTGTTGTACAAACCTGACAGGGAAAATGTTCCCTTATCAGCCCTCACTCATATCTCTCTCTGAGCCCCTTATGAGTTTCCACTGTAATAATCGTTTATTGAATGTGATATTGTCTTGCTGTGATAGTAGATAATGCATCACTAAATCAAACCCCTTCTGCAAAACCCTTTTTCACAGAGCTGCGCATCCATATTTCAATATGTGCTGGACTTCAGAGAATGTCTGTGTGGATGATCTCTGTACTTGTTCAACATACTGTAAGTATTTGTAAGCTGTAGACATGTGAACAAATGCATGTGTGGGTGTTTGCTATTGCACACTCTTCTCTAAGTTTATTTTACACTTAAATGAACTCAACAAATAAAGAGTGCTAAGGGATTTATCTTGAGCAACATCCTTACATCTACAGCCAGAACACCCTCTCCTCTGATCTTCAGTATAAACGCTTGGTCCGCCTATATAAACAAGTGTTATTTAAGTCATACTGAATAAAAAACACATTATATAATATTAATGTGTGGATATTAGTTGTGTGTTTAGGCATGTTATCTTGACACTGTATTATGACATCTGTTTGTGTTTGTAATAAATTTTTAGGTTTTATAGTTCTGTTATATAAAGGGTGATCCACACACACACACACACATTATTGTTCAGTGTTTCTCAGCAGTTTGACAAATATGCTGTACTGTTGTGTAGTTTAAGGGAGACAGAAGTCATGTTTGTTAGAGGAAACCACAGGACTTTTCGTTAGGATCGAAAAGTACAAAAAAAAAAGATAAGCATACATTACTAATAAAATATAAGTTACGTCAATATTATCACTTTATTGTTTCCACATAACAAACATATGCATATCACAAAAATGTCTAGGGTTTTTTTTTTCTTTGTGCTAGAGGTCCCACAAGATATTTAACTAAATGTGTTAAAATCATGTGAAATATATATAATAATATTATATTGTGTTAAATTGTCAAATATTTTTACATTTCAAAATAACTGTTTTCAATTGTAATATATTTTCAAATGAAATTTATTCCTGTGATAACGAAGCTAAATTTTCAGCAGCCACTAATCAGTTTTCATGATCCTTCAGAAATCATTCTAATATACTGATTTGCTGCATGCTCAAGAAACATTTCTTATTATTATCAATGTTGAAGACAGTTGTGCTGCTTAATATTTGTTGTGGAAGTCGAAATACATTTGTTTTGAGGATTCTTTGCGGAATAGAAAGTTCAAAATACAGCATTTATTTGAAATATAAATCTTTTGTAACATTATAAATGTCTTTATTGTCACTTTCGATTGTCTTAATGCATACTTGCTGAATAAAAGTATTATGGAAGCTTGTTTCCACAACGGAGTAAAAAAAAGAATTAAAAAAAAGGTCATTGCAATGTCTCACTATTTTGAGATCAAAAATATGAGAAAAAAAGTCATAATATAAACTCAAATTTGTAAGAAAAAAAAATCAGAATTGAGAGATAAACAATTGCAAGATGTAAACTAAGAATTCAGAGGAAAATAGACAAGATTGTGAGACAGACTCACAAATCTGAAGAAAAAAATCTAAATTGTATGACGTAAACAACTCAAGAGTTCAGAGAAAAAGGTCAAAATTGCGATATATAAAATTGCGTTTGGAGAAGAAAAAGTCAGATTTGTGAGATAAAAAGCTACCATTTTTAATCCATAAAGAATGGATTTCTAGTATGTCATTTCAAACATGTCATCATTTCAATTTATAGGTTTAACAAGCAAAATGAATGGTTGGGAGTCACCGCTATAGTGATTTATGAGATATTCAGTCACTGGTGTGACAGGAGCAGGCAGGCAGGCACAGACAGAGCCGGGAATTCTCCAGCGGATATTTATCAAATGACAGTGTAGTGTAAACCTCAGCATGGCATGCTGTTTCACATTAGCATTTCACATCCTCATCATTCTTAGCATTCCATGTGGCGTAGATCTGTACGCTTTGTCGTGGAACATACATTCAGTTATCTGGGGCTTTTGCATGCCTTGAATTTGAAGCTACACATGAAGCAGCTAAAAGAAATAGTTCCCAGATTAGACATGGAGAGTTTCAAATCATGCTTATTTAATCAACTTGTTGGACAAAGACCTATTAACATTAATCTTGGAATGCCTAATGTGATCTTTACAAAGTTTAGCCTTAATTAGTGGTTGGAAAAATCCATGAGAACATGCTGAGTCAGGGAGAAATCTTGCCCCTCACCGTCACGCAGCCCCATAGAGTGAGCAAGCGACAACATCTGAATAATGCATAACCCAACAGATCAAAGGTAACTCGTCTTCCACTTATCATACCACATTTAGCAACACAAGGCGGGAAAAACAGAGCTACAGACTGAAACCCCCTTTGTAGCTTTCTCTTTCCTTTGAGACTATGAGGGGCTTTTCAGATGGTTGGTAAATGCCCCTGAAAGCACATGCACATGGAAATAATACTGGCTGAGGAAGCTTGCCATTCTAACAGTACTCACATAAGTGGGTCTAAGACAGATAACACTGATGCATCTTCAGGATCTATAGTTCCTGGCAGAAGTTATGTGTGACTTTAGTGGGTAATAATTAGAGGTTCATGTGTTCAATTGGACTGTTTCACAGTATGGTGACTTAATGTATACAGTATATTTAGTTTTTTAATAAGGAAAGACATGCATATTAATGTATGCGAACTGGATGCATTGATTTACCAAATAATAGTTTTTTTTTAACATGTACAGGTTGCATGAATGCTAAAATCAACATGAAATGGCAATCACAATTCATGTTATAATAATAAATAACAAGTACTATGATACATGTACATTATACAAATATGATACAATCTTAAAAATAAAGGTGCTTCAAAAGGTTCTTCACAGCGATGCCATAGAAGAACCATTTTTGGTTCCACAAAGAACCATTCAGTCAAAGGTTCTTTAAAGAACCATCTCTTTCTTACCTTTTTATAATCTGAAGAACCTTCTTTCACTATAAAGAACCTTTTGTGAGACAGAAAGGTTCTTCAGATGTTAAGGGTTCTTTATAGAACCATTTAGACAAAAAGGTTGGCGTTGTGAAGCACCTTTATTTTTTAGAGTGTACATCAGGCTTTTGAGAAACGCTTATTCAACATCTGAACATTCATGTTCAACATGTCAATCATCATTGCATTACATTGAATTATATGTTCTGTCCCCCCAAGATAAATACTACAACTAAAAATTTAAATATTGACAACTGAAATTTATATGGATTTATATGTAAGTAGTCTGTTATAAAATCGAACTGATTTACATTAGAAGTTATCATAATTTCATCATACTTTTCGGCCATATAAATATCAGCAACTGCACCAAATTGCATATTTTTTGCACGGTTTAGGTCTCTTATATGATGTTATGTTGATTTAACAGCCTTGTTTAAAGATTAAAAAAAAAAAAAAGTTTGAAAATGTTATAGGCCTTAGAGGACAGATAGACATATAAACCAGGGTGGAAAAAAACAAACAAACGTAATTTTCCAAAATACCATTAACTGCTTAAACCTGTATTAACTTTAATTTCCTGCCATTCCAATTCAAAATCCAATTTACCTTTATGTGGGGGTGGCAAAATCAATTCATATTCACATTAATGTATCTAAAGGGTGTCCAGCCCTGCTTTGGCTGCTCCAAGGTTGACATGCCTGAGGCTAAGACCGTGACCCCTTGGTTTCGCACAGGTTTGCAGTCAATCGGAATCAAAAATATCGGTTAACAGTGTCCAGTCTGATAATATAGGGCTTGGTGACATCAGGGAATTCATTTCAGAGACAGAGCAATTATGTTTTACACTGATGGATCATGTACTGTAATACCAGGCATCAGTTTGGATTTATGCTAACTTTAATCTTTCCGTTAGTTCTATGCTAATTCTGATAATGTTAGCCAGAAAAAAGTGGGTAAAATATCTAGAAGGAATGAGAGAGAGCGCCGTTGGTTAAATATTGACATATGGAGAGAGCAGCCCTGAAGACACATTAACCCCCTGTCACTTACTCACTCACAAACTCGCTCACTGCTGAGGGACATCAGCGCACTACAGCATGCAGAGTCTGTTCCTATGAAAGAGGGGTCGATCTGGGGGTGGCTGAATTATGGATGAGAGAAATAGCGGCAGGCAGGGAACAAAATGGGAATCAGCTTTCGCACTGGCTGCTGTAAGCGCAGTGGACCGGAGGTGGCCATGAGTCAATGGGGTCTATGAGATGAACTGATGTGTAACAGTGGGAAAGTGGAAATATCAATGGATAAGCAAGTTGCATACATGCATCATGTGGAACAAAACACACTGTTATCCTGGAATCAGTTAGTTACGTAAATACAGATTTATGTGTCTGTAGTGGTTCTTAACTTACGGCTGCGGCTTACTAGAGGACCTCTGCACACTTCCAAAGGGGCCACAACATGGCTTAAAATGATTTAAATAGATTTAAAATAAGCTGATTTAAGCAAAAATCATAGACTGAAAACTGTTTTTTTTTCCATACAATGCAAGTCCGTGCAAGTTCAAAACAAAACTAAACCCTATTTTTTTTTTAAGTGCAAGTGTAAGTGTCCTTCTACCAATCTTTAGCAGCAGACATGAGTTTGGACAGGCGATGTGTCTAGTGTGTAACAGCACAGAATCAATGCCAGTCACATTGATTTCTTGTGTCAAGGAAGAGCTCATTCATTGCTACAACAAGGACAGACAAACACAGCATCATCAGAAACTCAGCGTCTTCTTTCTTTTCAGATTTTATTTCAAGAGCTGATTACTAATTAGCAGCAGATCTGCAGAGAGATGACGCTCATTCGACACAGTATTTTGACTGCCTGACTGAGTGAACATTCACTATGAAAACGTGAGACGTCTGTCTATCGCAGCATCACATTTTTGCCTTAATCTTTCATTCCTATCAGTGATGGAATGGCACATGGACCCGATGACCTCAATCCATCGTTTGATGTTAGCATCACTGAAGCGTGTTCAGGTATGAGTGCGTAACTCCCTCGTGACCACAGAGTTCTGTCTGTGAGAAAGAAGCTGTTTCATAATGATGCTGTGTACAGATAACTGTCTCAGAAGATCTTCTTAAGTACACACTTTCTTTTTCCCTTCATGAGTACTTCTGTCATTTTAAATGACAGAAACAGCTTGTTTGATATACTTTAAGTTAGAGTTTCAAAAGAAATACTTAAGAAGCACTTATATATTTTTTTTTACTTCACTGTGTAGAAGAGCCCAGAAGATTTAAACACAAACAGAAATCAACATTAAAATGTTATGGCATCTAACTAAGGAGAGTTAATAGATTACGTGCATGTGATGTGCCCTTCATTCTGTTTAACCAAAATGGATTCTGAGTAAAAGTCAGTTTAAGATTTACAAATGCATCAGTATGGAGTGACTATTTATTATTATTTACCTATTATTATAATTTTGGTTTATTGTATATTTGTATTTATGTATTTTTCATTGATTTCATATATATATATATATATATATATATATATATATATATATATATATATATATATATATATATATAATATATATATATATATATATATATATGAAATCAATTAAATTTGTACAGTATTATGAAGGGAGGACAGAGGATAAGAGGGGAAGTTTTAATAAAATTGCATATTATAATATTTTTATTTATTGATGTTTATTATTTTATTACAACTTTTTTAAAGTTGTAAAGTAATAATTAAAAATAAAAAATTTAAATAATATTTATTGCTTTAATTAAGCAAATTTGTAATGAAAAGGAATGTATTGGCAGAAGTATGTGGTCTAAACAAGCATGAATGGTTGAGGCCAGACATACCTGAGGTCATTGTATTCAGTCTATCGTTCCTCATCCACAGTCATCAAAGGAAACTGCTGTATGAGCTTTAATCTGTGGGAAACAACAGTGTGTGAGTGTCTGCACTCTCGGTAGGTCTTTGAATTCAGATCTATGCACTACACTGAACAACATATTTCAAAGGAAGACAGCAACATGTGAAACCTAGTGAATCAGCATTGTCAACCATATAAGAGTTTCACTGATAAACAGCACAATCAGTCTCCAAGAGCTTTCGTGCTTTTGAAGGGTTATGGAGCTTTTTTCTTTTTTTTTTTTTCGCTGTCACAGTGTTCAGTTTTCTTTAACTTATTTTTCTGTTCCCCAGTTTCTAGGTCAAGGGCTCCCCCTATGGCAGACTGCCAGTTGTAGCCCAGTCTCACATAATCCAGCACAATAAATCAAGCCTCCTCTGAGTTCCTGCAGCCCTGCCCTAGCAACCTGAACTTGACACATAGTGTAGACACACTTTATTACTCATAACAGCTAATAGATAAAGAATGTTTGTTTGTGTTTGTGTGTACAATGCATGTCTTTCTCCCTGTCCTCTGGCGAGTTACATAATGTGACTGCTCACCGTCTGGTTGAATAACTGGTTTAACCTACGGCTGGATTCTCTTCAGGGAGTTTGTGAGTGCTTATGTCAGATGTTTGTTGAACAACAGGTAAATAAACGAGAGGCAGACTGAATCCAGTGTGATTACCTGGGCAGAGTGGTTTTTCAATGTAAAAAGGTGATTTTTAATGTATATTTTATGATTTTAAACAGACAGCGTTTTCAACACTGACAATAATAAGTGTAATAATTAATAGTTTTTATAGTTATATGTGCTGTATATACAGTTAGGTCTATATATATTTGGACACTGACACAATTTTCATAATTTCGGCTCTGTATGCTGCCAGAATAGAATTAAAATGCAGCAATTAAAATGAAATTGAAGTGCAGACTTTAAGCTTCAATTCAAGGGGTTGAACAAAAATATTACATAAAATGCTTAGGAATTACAACCATTTTTATACATAGTCCCTCCCATTTCAGGGGCTCAAATGTAATTGGACAAATTAATATAATCCTAAATAAAATAGTAATTTTTGATATTTTGTTTAGAATCGTTTGCAGGCAATAACTACCTTAAGTCTGGGACTCATGTACATCACCAAACACTGGGTTTCCTCTTGTGATGCTTTGCCAGGCATTTACTGCAGCTGACGTCAGTTATTTGTTTGTGGGTCTTTCTGCCTTTAGTTTTGTCTTTATCAAGTGAAATGCATGCTCGGGTTGAAATCAGGAGATTGACTTAGCCATTGGAGAACATTCCACTTTTTTACCTTCAAAAACTCCTGGGTTGCTTTTGTTGTATGTTTTGGGCCATTGTCCACTTGTACTATGAAGCACCATGCAATCAACCTTGCTCTGTTTGACTGAATCTGGGCAGACAATATATCCCAATACACTTCAGAATTCTTCCGCCTGCTCCTTTTTCCTTTCACGTCATCAATAAACACCAGTAACCCAGTGCCACTGGAAGCCATGCACAATCATGCCATCACACTGCTCCATGTTTCACAGATGATGCTTTGGATCATGAGCTGTTCCAAGCCTTCTCAAATACTTTTTTCTTTCCTTCATTCTGGTACAGGTTGAACTTAATTTCAGCCATCCGAAGAATGCTTTTCCAGAAGAGGTCTGGCTTTTTTTAGATGTTTTTTTTTTGGCAAAGTCTAATCTGGCCTTGTTTGCACCTTGTGGTGAACCCTCTGTATTTGCTCTCTACAGTCTTCTCTTGATTGTAGACTTTCACAGTGACACGCCTGCCTCTTGGAGAGTGTTCTTCTCTTGGCTGAATGTGGTGAAAGGGTTTTTCTTTACCATGGAGAGGATCCTCTGATCATCCACCACTGTTGTCCTCCGTGGATGTCCAGGCTTTTTTTATTTTGTTGAGCTCATTTGGCCACTCTGAATGTTCGTGCTATCTCTCTGATGAATTTTTGTTTTTGAAGCCTAAAAATCATCTGTTTCACCTCTGACTGCATGATGTTCAGAGCAACAGCTTGCAAATTCAAAAGGCACACTTAGTACCAGACCTTTTACCTGCTTAATTGCTGTAGAAATAACGAAGAAATAGCTCACATCTGTCCTTGAAACATCTTTTCAGTTGTCAATTGTCCAATTACTTATGGTTCTTTTGAAAAAGGGGGAAGGTACATATTAAAGAGCTGCAATTCCTTACAATTTCCTCCAATTTTGATGTGAATACCCTTAAAATAAAGATCAGAGTGGGCACTTTAAGCCCATATTCATTATACAACTGTAACTTGAATATGTTTTGGTCAGCAGCTAAAATAATAAAAATTGTGCCTGTGTTCAAATATATATGGACCTAACTGTGTATTAGGTTTTTTTCCATATAATTCATTGTAGAATAGTGGGGCCAGTCCATAATGAAAAAAATAGCACAAAAACAAATTGTATGTTTATTATTATTATTATAGCTTTTTTCCCCATATATTTATTTTATAAATCTAAACTGTGCGGACAGATCATGACAAAAAATTGATACAAAAAAAAATAAGCATGAAAATAATAGTTTTACTGTAAACAATACGGTAAAACTTGTCACGAGCTCACAGTTAAAGTCTTTTTTACACACAAATGGTACTTTCTATGCAAAATGATCCACATGTTCTCTCTCTTTTCTGGAGGCCCATCATGAGAATGAATCATCTGTGAGACCGAGAACAGAGAATAAACAAAGCTTGGAACTACAGCTGAGTGCAGTGAAGGGATGTGGACTGACACGGACCTCGCAGAGGTCACACACAGACGTGCTCGCTCACACACACATTACTACCGCTCCCCTGAGATGTACAGTTAATGTGTGTGTGAATGCCATCTGAATAACTACAGATGCTTTCGAGCCCCTGTCAGGTCTACTATCACCAGTTGCTTTCCCTTCTCCCCAGAGACTCCTGACATTCTGCCGTGTGCTTGTATCAAGTCAGCCATTCACCTCACACTCACCTTACACCACACACACTCGCTTTCTCTCTCCCAAAACCCTCCCCTTCATCTCACCCGTTGCTCTCGGGGTGAATAACAGTGTCTGCTGAATAATGCTCTGTGAGGAAAAACAGCCTTCATTATGCAAACCAAGCTGCTATCGTTCCTGTCACCAGGCTTTAAGACAAAGTGTAGGCTACGGTCCAACAGGCCTCCTGTGGCGCTGCGGTTTGCGCTTCACTTCAGTGTGTTTTTAATGGTTTCTTGTAGTGCAGTTCTAGTCATCTACAACATTGGTGTGACAGTTTCAGTGATTATATCTCTAAAGACGTAACTGAAAGTGATTTCAAAGCCACATTAATCTAAATATGCTGAGTGTAAGCCGTAACGTTTGTCATTATCCTGAATGAGCTTTGGAGCTCGCATTAGACAACACTGCATGACTATTTTTAGTGGTGTGTAATCACCTCTGCTGAGCTACACTATGAAATCTAGTGCTTCTAGATATACATCTCTGCATGATCTGCCCCATTTAAAGGGACAGTCCACAAAATCTTTACGTCATTGCAAACCCGCGTTACTCGTGTAAAACAAAAGCTGCAAACAAAGATATTTAGCAAAATGTCCAAGCTCTTTTGCTACTGTACATAAAACATGATATAAAGAAAATGAGACTTGTAAAGACTGCAGGAAATGTAGCTTTACCTCACAGGAATAAATTACATTTCAAATATATTTAAATAGTAAATAGTTTTTTTTTATAATAATAATAGTAATATATTTTTTTACAATATTACTGTTTTTACTGTATGTTTGATCAGCAATGGTTAAAATAATAGAACATAATAAAAAGGTCTGGTATTTCCTGGTGAACTATTCCTTTAACAACAACTCCCAACATCCCCATAAGATAAATCTGTGATGTGTGCACAGCTATTATTGGTAACTGTACACTATTAAGGTGCAGTTTCTCTCATTACAGCTGGGAGCCATGAGTCAGAGTTACTACTGCATCCTTCAAATGACTTGTGCTGCATGTCACTGAGCCGGGGTTATAGAGACAAGACAACACACCCACACGACTCATACAGCCACACACAGATGGCTGGCCTCTGCTGGGGTGTATTATTTGTGTGATCCCTCAGTCCATCTTTGCCGGGCTATTTTTAAAAACCCTAGCAGCGCGTGGCCATGCTTAAATGCATGCTGTCAGTCAGCAGGTTCACAGATTAGGCTGTTTTTCTACCATCTGTGGCCGTATCTCGTTTCACGTATACAGTCTTGTGCTGCACGGCTCCAGGGACAGGAACACTGGGTCGTGTTGTGAGGAAAGCGATGGGCAGCATCAGTAAAGTCGTAAACCTGTGGGTTATCAAACTCAAAACATATGGGTATCGATCATGGTTATTGCATGTAGACATTATGCAAAATTATGTACACTAATAATGAAGGATGCACAATATATTAATTATAGTGTCCCTATTGGTACTTGCCAAAAAAAAAAAAAAACCTTTATATAATGTGGTTTTTTTTTTATTTTTTGGTTGATATTCTGTCTCTATCCCTTAAAATAAACCTACCACAAAAATACATTACTTACATTTCTTTGTAAGTGGGCAAACTTACAAAATCAGCAGGGGATCAAATAAATATTTTCCCCACTCTATTTCTTGTCATACTACTGAAATCATTAAACCTGCAAAATGGTCACGTGTTGGCATATTAGGTCCAACTTCTGTGGATGATTTTTCTATAGCATTCAATGAGGCTTGTCATTTGCTCCCTGTGGACTATCTTGCTAATATGTTAAATGTGGATGAGCTTCTTAACATGTTTAATTCTCTGTGCACCAGTGTTTTAGATATTGTTGCCCCTATGAGAATGACAGTCAAAAAAAAAAACAAATATTGGAACCATGGCTAAACAGTAACACCCGTAGTCTAAGACAAATCTGCAGAAGAGAAGTAAGTAGTTGGAAATGGGATGTATGTAGAATTTTGATATATTAAGGGTGTATTTAATTGTATTTAAATAAGGTGTGAAAGTTGCCAAGTCTAACTATTTTTCTGAAATAATTTCCAAAAACACCAATAGTCCTTTGACTGTTTTTAATCCAACAGGCAATATCTGTCTTGCAGGGTCTTCAGCTTTGTGTGAATTTTTTATTTTTATTTTTTTATGGAAAAAATAGAAGCAATTAGACCATTAGCCCATTATTTCTTTTACTGATGACCCTTTAGATCTTCTGATTCCTACTAGTTTTTTTTAATTCATTTGAGCCGATTACCATGCAGGGTTTAATGGATTCAGTTTTATGGATGTAGTCTAATTGAGGCTTATTTTGTTTTTTTTTCTTGATATTTTTTTTAACTGATTTTTTTTTGTGTTTTTTGATAGTTTTTTGCAATTGTAAATAAGAGCCTTCTTTCTGGGTTGGTTCCAGCTTATTGTTAACATGCAGTGGTGAAACCTTTGTTGAAAAAGCCTAATCTGGATATAATGGCTTTATCGCATTTTAGGCCAATCTCAAATTTACCTTTTATTGCTAAAATTGTGTTATTACAGTTACAGAGTTTTTTGGAAACAAATAATACTCTTGAAAAATTCCAGTCTGGATTTAGGAAAAATCATAGTACCGAGTCTGCTCTTTTAAGAGCATTAAATGACATTTTGCTACTTGTTGACTCTGGGAACTCAGTAATTTTAGTGCTTTTAGATTTGAGTGCAGCATTTGATACAATTGATCATGGCATTCTTTTATCGCACTTTGAAAAGTGTGTGGGCATCCAAGGAGGTGCCCTGAGCTGGTTCAGATCTTATCTTAGTAACAGAACTTTTTCAGTAGGTATTGGTCGCACTGTTTCATCTGTAGCTCCTCTTACCTCTGGTGTTCCTCAAGGCTCTATTTTGGCTCCCATCTTGTTTTCACTATACATGCTTCCACTAGGTTCAATTTTTAGGAAGCATGGATTGTTCTTTCATTTTTATGCTGATGATACCCAAATATATGTACCTTTAAAACACAATGACAAGAATGGTTTAGAAGCATTGGTTGCATGCTTAGCTGATGTAAGATCTCATTTGTTTTAATTTTTTTTTTTTTTTTTTTTTGCATTGAAATGAGGGAAAGGCTGAAGCAATTGTCTTTGGACCCTTTGTGGGTAAAGGAAAACCAAATTTTAACTGTGGTCATTTAAACTCTTATATCAAACCAGCGGTGGAAAATTTGGGAGTTCTTTTTGATTCCTCCCCTAAGTTTGACCAGCATATCAACTCAGTAGTTAAGTCATGTTTTTTCCATCTTAAACTTCTGTCAAAAGTTAGATCTTTTCTATCTTTTAAAGATCTTGAAAGAGTCATACAGAGTCATACATACATGCTTTCATTTTATCCCATTTGGACTGTTGTAACTCCTTGTAACTCCAGGTCACGGCTTCAGCCAGATTTTTAAGAGGGGTTATGCACATACTTCTTTGCAAATATTAAGGATGATTCGATTAGTACTAAAGCGACTGAGAAAACTGTAACAATACTTGTAAAAATTCTTGTTTCTTTGGATCTTCTTAAATCATGTTGGAGAACATGATCATCAGGTTTTACATAAACTAGTGGCGTTCATGCAGTTTGAGATCTGCTGTCACTGTAGCAAAAGCTACGAAAAATAAAAAACATTTATTAAATTTTTCAATTGAACTTTTCACTCAAATTTTTATGCATTTCCTATAATTTGTAATTACAAAAGCTTTTTACTAGAGGTCTCAAACTTTTGGACCCCACTGTATACACACACATACTACTTAAACATTCAAATGCATAGTAAGTGAGTTACACACAGGAATGTGTGAGCACACAGACGGAGCTACTGAAGGTCAACTGCAATAATGTATGTTGTGTATGTGAAGTGTGTCCCTTCAACCCCTGCTCCTACTGCTGGTGATTATTTTGGAGGTATGAGCCACAGGCCTCTCTGCATACAGTACATACCTCATTCGGGTGGACTAGGTACACCGCCTGCTGAGGCCTCATTGTGGGCACTTGTCCTGAGGTAAAGCAGCGGTAACCGTCTCCCTGAGGCTGGGTCGCATGCCTGAAGACCAGGGGCACATGCTACACTTTAAGCATAAGCACACGCCGCCTGTCTGTCTGGCCTGTCAGCAGCAGAACTAGGCCATGAGAGGTGAGCAGGTGCCTGATCTCAGCTAAAACAGGGTTTACACACCAGCACAGACAGATATTATTAATACAAATGTAATAACCTTCCTGGAAAATCCAGCTTAAGTTGGTCATTAGCTGGTTATTAACTGGCCCAAGTTATTATAGTACTGAATTTTAATTTTGTTTTATTTCCATTTATTTTCAGCATGTATCAGTTTTGTTTTTGCCTCCCAAAGAGTCATATAATTTATTTAATCATTATTTTAGTTTTAGTATTTTTAGGGCTGCCAGTATTGTCCTTAATTAGTAACTGCTATCATTTACTAAGTTTAACGGCATTACATTTTTTTGGAATAATCCAGAGTTGTTTTTGTATTAATTATATACTATGGCTTTTGTTAATATTTTTTAATTTTAATTTAATTTTAATACACTTTTTTTTTTAAGTCTTAATAAACGTATGTGTTTTTGTCATTTTTGCTCATTTTTTTTAAATATGCCATTAAGTTTAAGTTTTTAGTTTCAGGATATTTAGTTATAGTTGTTTTAATACTTTAACTTAAACTAAACAACAAAAAAATGTTGTCTTTACAACTAGCTGAAATAAAATAAGTTTCATTTAATAAGTAAATAAGTGTTTACATTTATTTATGCTAATGTTTATTTCAAGTTATCAACATGTCTTTTTATGGTTTTAATTTTAGTTATACAAAGTGTTATTGCTACTGAGCTGCATTTTTGTGTTTACCATATATCAAAAATTAAAATAACATTTTGTTAATGTAATTAAATTATTAAAAACAAGTTAAATTAATTTGTCCAAATAGCTCAATTATTTGTATGATTAAATAATTAAATTCATTTTAGACCATCTTAGACCAGATAGAAATCAGCTAGCATGTTCTGAACATTATACCATCTTATTTTGGGTTTTCCAACGGGGAAGTACTGCAAGTGTTACACAGGTGGGGAGACTTCAAGCAGTCTCTGCTGTGATGTTTAGTAATTCCCAGGGTCACTAAAGCCTTACAGAGGGGGTTTTGTGCCTGGAAACATGGCCTGTGAGTCACCAGCACTTGTCTTTTCCCACACAGAGAGCGTTGTGTTTGTGCAGAGAGACACAACCACGAGAAGTTGGGCTGCAGCCCATACTTTTATAGGGAGTGAAGGAGAGGCCAGCCAAGCCAGCAGAGAGGCTTTGAGTGAGGGGCTAATGGCTGTGTAAACAAGATTATTGGTAGCTAAGCTTGTTCCAGTAATATGATACCAGTTACCATACACCCGCACACACATACATATACCCAATGCTAAATCTCAGACATACCTGTACATTGACTGTTCAAATACACACACATAAAGCTACTGAAACAGGTCATGCTTGATCAGACAACTAGAAATACAGACTGAAACACCAGTCTGTTTTCTGTCTTGTTACACATGCGGTTAAACCTGTGACACGCAGCACTCAGAGTCAAGTCACTGTCTACCGTCTGCGTGTCTCATCTAGCCAGACTAGTGCAACAGGTGCCCTTAATGAATTACATCAATAGCACTGATGGTGAAAAACACCACACTTACAAAAAGCACTGCAAACACAACAGGAATTTTCCATCGACTCAAAGACAGACAGAGAGACATACAGGTAGATTGAGATACAGTACAGAAGGACAGACAGACGGATAGACAGATAGACAATAGAGAGACAGACAGACAGACGATAAATAGACAAATTGTCTAGAATAAATTTTTGTTTTGTTCTTTGCTTTGTGCATGTGTATGCAGTGAATTGACTGAGTCTACAGCTTCACTACATAAACTGTAACCCTGTCATCGAGTGTTCTTCCCCTCACTCTTTTTTTTTCTGCCCTCTTCCTCCCACGCTCTATCTACCCTCTCTATAAGCTCCCTCCAGCAAGTGCTTTTAGTACTACACTTTACAGCTGACAGCACATGTTGAGGCAGCACATTCCACATTATTACTACTACAGATATTTGTGACCCACAGGTCCTCTGATTGGCGGAGGAGCCTCTGACACTGGAGATGCAAACAGCCAATGAGGTTTCTGCTCCAGGGAGCCGTGAGGAAGATAGTAAATCAATGGCATCTGGTGTCCTGAGCAGTGCTGACACACACAGTCACTGCAGACCTTTGAAAACACACAGTCGGAAACCTATTCAACGCGAGTCTAAACACTCTAGATTTAGCAGAGACTGTTCTGCCACTTTACGCGTTACACAATGTGAAGCGGTTTTCCTCTGTTTTGACTATCCTGCTGTTCTTTTGTCTGTTTTATACAAATCTCACCCAGACTGTGAAAAACATCTGCAAAGGAATGAAAGAACGCCAGACAGCACTCAGGCCCATTTCAGTGGGCACCTTATGGCTGTTACCACGAGGCCTGACAGCTGAAGCCCTGTTATGGGCATAAGCTCACTCATTTATTCAGACAACTGCAAGACGTGCTACATAAAACCCTGAAACACTACTAGGCCTGAATAGTTTCAACAAAGATCCACTGAGCCTTCATTATTCCATAGCCAGCCCCCAATGCCTCACATCTCCTCTCAAAGACATTTTCAAAGACTCTGGATCAGACACAATGGAAGACATCCACTAAGCTGAGGGGAAATTGGATCTGGTTCTTATGAAGAACTGTTATCATATGCAAAGAGAATAAAGAGACTAAATATGTAATGAAATTGTGCTTTACATTTTGTCACTCACGGCTGAAATTTTGAAGTTTTTTTATCTGTTTTTCGGAATGAAACTCTTTATATATTTATATATATATATATATATATATATATATATATATATATATATATATATATATACACACACACACACACACATACATACATTATATATATATTGTGACACGTGTCCCGAGCTCTCATCAGCGTCGCCCTGGAAACCAAGCGGCCACACCTGCACCCCATCAGGCACCGGCTTCATAAGCCTGGGAGACGTGCACAGGGGTGAGAGATGTCTCCAAAGACTCGGCTAAACATAACCTCTGTTATTTCCCCCAGACAGCAGCGTGTGACCGCCAGCCCCGCCATGAATGTAGATCATGCACCCACATAGCACAGCGCATGGGAGGAGAGGAAGGAGAGAGAGAGGGAGGCCGAGCACCAAAACCCCTCACATCGGTCATTTCCCCCGTCACTATATCAATAAAAATCCACCCTTCAGGGAACTTACCTGCATCCTTGTGTCGTGTGCTTCTTCACCCCGCCACAATATATATCACTGTGGTAATGGCCTTTTTCTGCTAGCGCATGCTATAGCGGTCAAGACTTCAACGAATTTGTATTTTTAAAAAGAAAATGTTCAACAATTAAAAAGAATGTTATCAGGACAGATGATGAGTTATTGTGATTTTTATGGGGTTGTAAAGAAATATGGTTTACAGTGCTGTATTGGAATTGGATTGTTTTATACAGGTAAAAATTTAAATAAACTGAACAGTACTAACATTGACAATACAGTAAATATACAGTAATAATACATCCATCTAATGTAGAATTTACAGCAATCTCTTTGACACCTGAATGAGCAGGGGAAAAAAATAAAATAATAAAAACTTTTGTGAGCTGCGAGCATCTTCCAGAGCTGACAGCAGCAAATACCAATAAAGGTACACTCACTGTTATTCTGTACATTTGTTAATAATTTAAATATATTATATAATCTTGTATATGACTCTCTCATAATAATCTATTTAAAGACAGGCCTCTTTGGGAACTGAAGCAGGGATGGGCAAACTTGGTACTGGAGGGTCACTGTCCTGCAGAGTTTAGCTTCAACCCTAATCAAACACATTTAAACTATAAACAAATGTACAGTATAACAGTGAGTGATTTCAGAAAAAGAAATAAAGAAAACATACCTTTATTGGTTGCCGTTGTCTGCTCAGAAAGATGCTCGTAGCTTTACGGAAGTTTTTTTTTCTCCCTGCTGATAGGCAAAACTAGCTCTTCTGATTGGCCAAAATTCTCTGATCTTTTAAGAATGCCCGCCGTTGCCTCTACAGATGCACAGATCAATTTTGTATCATATTTCACACAGATATGTGGTGAAAAAGGGAGAGAGCGCAAAACTTGTAATTTGCAAGCAAAAAACAGGTTTGAGGCTCGTAGCAGCAGATACACGATATTGTCCTTATGCACTTATGTTTGTGTTCGAAAAAGCATCCAAGTGTGCAAATCTCATTGCAAGAATTCAAACTGATTTGCGGATGTACAAAATTCGTCCATGACTTCACATTTCACACCAAAAATAACTTCATAGGTTATGTACGTACGTATGTACGTACACAAGACAAAAACATAAAACCCATTATAAATGTGATATAAACATGGGCTTGTTCTCAATTCCAAGAACGTAAAGAACGGACTTGTGTTCTCGTGGAGACCAATCTTGCCAAGCTTCCTTGGAAGAACGAACTCGGAAGGACGCGAGAACACACCCTTATGAGTATTGAGATGTGCTGCGTTCTTGCTTAACTGACTGCATAATCACAGTATAAGCAGCGGCCAATGAACCATAAATATAACATAACATTACAAACAAATTTCAAAACTTATTAAAACATTTTATACTATTAGATATTATTTACATATAATTGTATAACGTTTTATTTTACAATGTTATATGTTTAACTATGACTATGTTAAGATTAATTTTAATATGCCAGTTAAAATACTGCAGACTTTCTCCGGGTCTCATATCTTTATTAAAATTAAGTAAAACAAACCGCTAAATGTTTACTTTCGAGAGCCGTCAAGTATTTGCGAGAGCGAGTTTAAAGCTTGCAGGCTTCCGTACACCGGCCGCGCGCATCGTCTTCTGTGATTTCTAACGGCTCGATTCTCTCAATCTTTTCCCTGCACTCGATGCATTTCCTCGATATCAAGAACAGATCCGGGCACTTTCATGCGTCCTCTGTACTTGCGTTCTTGAGAATTGGAATTGAACTTCGACGGTTAATGATGACGTATAGCGAGAACACAAGGACGCAAGATCGCTAAAGAACGCATATTGAGAAACAGTGATGATTTCTAGTCGTGGTTTCTTTTGGAAGGCAAAAACAAAGTAGTTTCGCTTTGAAATGGCATCACACACCGCGGCCTTGAGTGAGCAGAGGCCGGAGGCCTAGAGTGAGCTGCGGCCGGCTTGAATGAGCAGAGGCGGGTGGCTTGAGAACGGTGCGGCAGTCGGATTCTACGAAGGAGCGTACCTTGGTCTTGCAGCAACCACATGTGACGACCCCCGGCCTGGACGCCGCTTCGTCCATGTTGAAAGCCGATTCGGCGATCCATAGTGCAAAGTTGATGTATTTCCTCAGTGACCAGCACGGATCAGCTCCAGGCATGATGAAGCGGATATCGTCCTCTTTTCGGCGTTATGCAAATCTTCCCACATACTGATGTAGATATGTGGGGGCATGTTAGAACGAGCTGTTTCAGGAGGGCTTGGACGAGTATCAACTTCTATAAAGAACATCTCTTTGGATTTGAAACTTTAGTCTTTGCTACTTCACAGATCTTTTTTATTCACCAAGAGCTTGTAACACTCCAAAGAGAAAGGAAAATTTGAAATCACATCATATGACCCCTTTAACATATCTCTGACTGGATTCGTCTGAAAGAAGAAAGTCATATACACCTAGGATGCCTCAGGGGTGAGTAAAACGCAGCCCAATTTTCATTTTTGGGTGAACTAACCCTTTAAACTATTAGAAGCATTCTGAGGTTATGACCTGAAAGGACAAACCAATATGTCTGCTTTATGATGCCTTTGCATTGATTGGCATGTCTGGCGTCTTTCCAGAACTCTTAACAGAGGGCGATCCTTTTAAACCAACAACAGCGCCTACTATTTATGCATACTATGAGATAATATATGCTGCCTGTGTATGTGTCAAGCGAGCTGACCTTAGTTAGCATCAGATAGAATGTGCTAGGCCTGCCTCAGAGCTACAAATCTACCTCCAGTTACCATCTGTTCTCTATTGGCTGATTAGCATTATGAATACAGAATACTGCAGGCTAGTAGATAAAAGAACATATTTCTGAAGTTTTACAAGGTTTTTGAGGACCCAGTTCCACAGGGGGCCTTATGAGTTGGCTTACTCTTACATCTCCCACTCAGAAAAGTACGGTCCAAACTGAGAATCTCTTTTATCTCTGTGCTGGAGTCGTGTTTGGGTTCTTGTGAAGTCATGAAGAAGCAGATAGCCTATACATTTATGCTGCAGATCCGACTAACAACAGCAAGTGTGATGCTGTGCTTTTATACAGTATATGCTTTTAGTTCAATAAACAAAAAGTTAATATTGAGCAACTTACATTTTAGACACAGTATTGACAATATTGTGTTCGTGTATTTTGTGTAATTTCCAAACAAATCCACAGCAGAATCGATGCCAACAAGCAACGCATAATAGAGCCCTTCCTGAATGAATCAGTGTTTAGAATCGTTTGAATGAAGGACTCAGTGATTCACTCGTATACGTAACACTTAAATACAGTCACTTGTCGCCACCTACTGGCATAACGATGTATAGCCTGCAGAAAGAGTCACCAAAAATCGCCACCAAATGCAGACTAGCATAGGGATTTAAACAAAAATGAGTTATTATGAAACACCCCTCAGAAAGTCTGAGGAACTAACAAAATATAATACTACAAAAAAAATATAACCTTTAAAGGAATAGTTCCAAAACTTTACATTTGCTGAAAATTGATTCACCCTCAGGCCAGATGGATGAGTTTCCTCACTGGAACAGATTTGAAGGAATTTAGTATTACATCACTTGCTCACCAGTGGATCCTCTGCAGTGAATGGGTGCCATCAGAATATATTGCATTCTCCAGTCAAAATGTTGTCTCATCTGAATCAAGAGAGAGATGTGCACAGATCAAGCACTGTTTACAAGCAAAAAATAGTTCTAAACAAATGTGTCAGTGGATTTAGGACTTTTTGGAGGAAATGTTGCTATGGACTCATATTTTAGCCGGAAGCAATGGTTTAAAGTTAAAATGCCCTTAATAATGGATTTGTCTCTTACAAATGCACAGTTTTCACTTCACAAGACATTAATTGATGAACTGGAGTCATGTAGATTACTTGTGGATTATTGTGATGTTTTAATCAGCCATTTAGACTCTCATTCTGACGGCATCCATTCACTGCAGAGGATCCATTGGTGAGCAAGTGATGTACTGCTAAATTTCTCCAGATCTGTTCAGATTTTCAGCAAATTTTCATTTTTGGGTGAACTATTCTTTCACCCACATGTTACAAATGACAAGTTTGCATCAACACTGGATTTGTGGCCTTTATGGAGCAGATAGTGTTGAAAAAAAGTGTCTTATGTAACTCCAGGCTTTAGTAAAGTCTGAGTCTTAATGGATTCCTGCAGGGAATTTTCACTCTATTTCCATTTCTAAACATCACACAGAATATACAATCATTCTCCCATTCTCCTTTCACTTTGCATTTGGCCCATTTGAGACTCAATTACAGCTAAAACCTTTACGTATCTCATTGTGTAGAAGACAACAACTGCAGATCCTCCTCTCCAGAAACTTCACAGAGATCTGGAGCAAAGCCTGGCCTGTGTGTGACTATCACAGTGGAGCGGCGCATCTTCATGTCTGCAAGCAAATGTGCTGTGTAAGATGCCTGCTTAGAATGTGAGTGAATATCAAACTTGAATAAAGCTGTTTAGCACACCACATGTGTCTGAGGAAATACTGACTCTCGCCGGTTTGGAAACTCCAGAGTCACACTAAATAAGGTCACACGGTTCAAACTTAACCGCAGTGGTATCAGCATACAGCAGCAGTGCGGTTCTTTCAGACACAGCGTGACTCCTGATTGAAAGACACTAATTCTCCTTCTGTCCCACTGTAGGAAACCCGATTAGACCTCATCTTATCAACTATGCCTTTTAGTTTTGGAAGGGAAGTGCAGGGATCTGCAAGACGGTCCGCTTGTAATTTATGGCTTTGGCTTTAGTTCTTAGAGCGATAAAAATGGCAGAGAGCTGGTGATTATGAATGCATAAGGATTAATGGATGCTATTTAAAGACTCTACGCAGAGCAGAGAAGACAGGGACACAATTTTCCATTCAGAAAGGAAGTGGAAAATCCATGGATTATCCCCAAAATGACTATGCTGTGTAGTTCAATCATTAAACTTGGCGTTATGCCACAGTTCTGATACCAGAGGAAGCTTTTTACTCTACTGTGGTTGTTGTATATTGATCGGTCATTGGATGGTTGGTAGTACCCAGAGGTGGTGAACCAGAATGAATGCAACCAGGGTCATAAAGCCTCTTTGCCTGGACTGTGCATTTCATTATGGGTTTTTAGGAGGAGCATCATTTAACAATGAACTTAATATAAGCTTGTGTATATAAATGTACACTACTGTTCAAAAGTTTGGAGACAATAAGGTTTGTTTATTTATTTATTTATTGAGAGAGAGCAATTAATATTTTTTACTTAGCAAGGACATTTAATTATTTTAAAATAAATGCTTCTTTTGAACTGAATCCTGAATTACGGTTTCCACAAAAACATTAAGCAGCTGAACTTCATTTGGACAACTTTAAAGGCGATTTTCTCAATATTTAGATTTTTTTTTTTTTACCCTCAGATTTCAGATTTTCAAATAATTGTATCTCAGTCAAATATTGTCCTATTCTTACAAACCATACATCAGTGGAAAGCTTATTTATTCAGATTTCAGATGATCAAAATTGGTCCAGGGTCACATTTATGCATTGCAATTTCATTGGCATGTTTGCTTCATAAGACCTTGATTTAGACCTAGGTCATGGCGACTTGTTAAATATTTTATGCTTTAAAGGCCTAAATGTCATTGAAGGAAGAAATATGATTTATTTTTATTTACAGTACTCTACACTTCTGTATGTCATTTATGTACAGCATATGTATATGCATTCTGTACGTATCACACACATTTCTATGCAACAGAAAAATCGTTATTAAATTAATCTTTATGAAAAAAATGAACAAACACGCAATTAAATTGAGTTTAATAACCTTTAAGAGAACTTGTGCTCTGTTCTGGCAGTTGTGCACCTTGGGTGTCAATAACATTGTGATTAAAACCAATGCTTCCTGTACTTTTTAAATCGGAAGAAATAGGTCAGCCAAATGTAACCTGTTGTAAACAATGTTGGTTGTTCTGTATTACTCTCCAAACAGGCCTCATTAAGTCGAGGCATTAATACTCTGCTGTGCTTTCAGTGCTGCGGATCGCTGTGGGATCAGCTCAAGAGAGTTCCTTCCTGTCGACGGGGCTTGTTATTGTCACAAGCATCCTCACCAGCTCCTCTTGCTGTGAAGTTCCCTAATTAGTCACCTCACCGCAGCGCTCGTCTCTCCTGATTCACGGAGAGCAGCACACAATACACAAAGCACAAAAAGAGCCATTTTAATGAGGCCGTGTTTTCAGGTGTACTAGAGATGAATTTGCAAAGAGAATTTTGTTTCACAGGCAGTGGGTCACATGTAAAAACATTGCTTATTGGGTACTGGGATAAAACAGAACGCAAAACTGAGACACATGGAAGTTATGTTTATACATATTCAGAGACATTCACCTTTGTTTGAGTGCATATGCTTTTTCTCACCATCAGATACAAAATAATTTTTCTAATGTTTATCATAAATATTGACTTATAGGTCATTCAATTAAGAGTTAGTTAAAGTGTTTCAAATGGATGTCAGATTTTTGTTGTTACTTGTCAACAGGGGCTTTTTATTATGAAGCTAAATATATATAAAAAAAAAATAAAAAAAAAATCCCAAACATTTGGTTTTCAATTTATGTGAAACTGAAAAAAAATTAACACTTTTATTCGACAAGAACCCATTAAATTGATCAAAAGTGACAGTAAAGGCATTTATAATGTGTCAAAAATATGTATATATATATATATATATTAGCTATATATATATATATATATATATATATATATTATATATATATTATCAAAGTATGCTGATAAAATTATATCAAGGTTTCCACAAAAATATGAAGCAGCTCAACATTCAACTCTGTTAATAATAAGAAATGTTTTTAAGCAGCAAATCAGTATATTGTGCAAAAGATACAATGGTTTATGAAGGATCATGTGACACTTAAGACTGGAGTAATGGCTGCTGAAAACTAAGCATTGCATCACAGAAATAAATAGCCTTTTAAATTAACAGTTATTTTAAATTGTAATAATATTTCACAATATTAGCCTACAGTTTTTACTGTAACTCTTTTTAATCAAATAAATGCAGCCCTAGTGAGCATCTGATTTTGAAGAGACTTCAAAAAATCTTACCGACCCCAAGCTTCTGAAAGCTTGTGTATATATAATAAATAATAAAACTCATCAGAGCCGGTTTGATGTTTTTAAATCATTAATATTACAGCTGAAGAATCAGAAAACTAAAACACATTCATGAAAAAAACATTCATAGTAATAGTGGTCTAAAAACAAGTTCTTTATAGCTATGCTGTGATGATGTGACTTTCATCTAACATTTTTATCACAGAAAAATCATCTTTTAATATGCCATATGCTACAAGCAAGGTTCAGATATGCAAGGAAACCCCACTGGGTTTTAAGTCCAACACTTTAACCGCTCAGAAGATGCTCCAGTGGCACAATATATTTAAATATAGTGTCTGATTTTCACATTGGAAATCAAGTTAAGAATCAAAGTGTCATAACGAATAATTTCAACATGCTGTCAGTTCCAAGCTGCGTTACTTCTTTTCACCCCAGTGGGCAAACAAAAAAACATATCAAGTTGTTTTGAGCCCGCCAATCATTCTCTTCAGCAGGGGTGAAGTAATATCGCATGGGGACGGCTTTCCTCAGAATCCCGGCTGAAGAGGATGTGGGGAAGAGCAGCAGCTGTGAACGACCCAGTGGCCAAGCCTTGCAACTTGGAGCGCTGCTGGACAGCCGAACCAGATGTGCAACCCCATAAAATTCATATTAGAGATGATGGGCAGACAGACAGATGGGTGTGGGGACTCTCCGTACATCGGTTGTGGGGGGGTAGATGTGTGTTGTATGTGGATGTGGGTGGGTGGGGATGTGTTGTATTTGGTGAAAGCTGGCACACCATATGCTTTCAATGACATTAAGATTTTATTTTTAACTGGGAAAGTATGTACAACCATGTTGTGTGTGTCTATGATATTGAGTTTATGTGTTAAAGGTGCACTTAGTTGTTTTTATGTTGCATTGGCCAAGACTTATACTGACACCTAGTGGTGTAGATGCGTCATTGTGCAAAAGTTTAGGGTTGGTGATTCAGTCGTACAAATGTGCTAAAGCAGCTAATCTTGATTAATTTAGTTTGTAAGTGAAGGTGTCTAATAATGAGGAAGAAAGTCATATTTGGCTGATCATGTGATCTCAAAATAGCTGCCAAGATGAGGCAACTTGCTTCATGTAAAGTAAAACAGCTTTTATTAGGTTATTGGGTGAAGTACTTCTCACGTGTGTGTAAATAGTTATCCTTTATTTATGTATACATCATTTTGAGGAAATAATCATGATGACATCTTTTAAGTGTGTACCACGGGTGTGTCTAAAAAGAAACCCCTTCACAAAACTACAGATTCATAATGTATTTTCAGATGAACTTGTATCATCTCGTGGTGTTTGTTCAAAACCACACCAAAGTGTTGCTTTATCAGTAAGTGTGTGTCGATGTGAGCCAAACGTTGGGTCGCTTGTATCTCCCATCCACATGTCCTGTATGCTCTTAAGACACTAACCCTTGTGTCTGTTTTCTTCATTTGGTCCACAAGGTTTTGATTATAAGGAACTGCCCCAGGGACTCCAAGACCTCCGGAGAGACCAGAAAGGGCAAACAACACAAAGACAAAAAACAGGCCTTATGGTTATGGATGTAATATTTATTTCAAAGTTTTAAATCAAGGGTGAGTCATTCTTACCAGAACAGTACAATTTTGCAGTTTTGTTGCCTGATTGGCACGAGATCAGTTTGGAAACATTTTCTGCTTGTGAGAACGTGCGGACTGTCACTATCTATGGAATGTGACTGTGTAACTGAACCATGCCAAAGGACATTTGCTTTGCACTCACCACTCACGAAGAACTCAGCACTGTGATTGTCAAATTAGGGTTCAAGCTTGCGTTTACGAACAAATATCACCACCTAGTGGTTATCAATAAGTTTTTATTTTTATTATTTTTTATTATTATGCATAGGTTAATTCTTAATCCATTTTATCATTCTTATTATAGTTTACTAAAAACATCGAAAAAAAAATGTTGTTACTTGAAATTAAGTAAACTGTAGAAAAATAAAATAACAACAATAATAATAAACTTTATTTCAGCTAGTTAGTTGCCAAGGCAATGTTTTTCATTTTCATTTAGTTTAACTTGATGCATTAAAATAACTAATGCTGAAATAATAATAAAAAAAAATTAAATACTAGACATAAATAAATAAATAAACAATTAATAAAATGCAAAATATAAACAGCAAAATTACTGAAACTTTAACTAAAATTAAAACGAAACTAGGAGATGTAAAAATAAAAATAAAAACTAATTCAAAATATTAATGAAACATATGCTAGTATCTAAACACAAGTTATGACATGAGAATGATAATGTATCCCAGAGAGGCTGATTTAATTTAGCCACATGTCAGTTGGATTTAACATTATTTGTGCCTAAAATACACAAGGAAGTGGTAAATTCACTGCTGTTGAGTATGAAACCTTGTCTTAAGTAATTTGAATATATTTGTATGAACCATGCGCAATGATAAATCAGAACAGCTGATGTGTTTTGCATGCTGAATACTGTGAATTTCAAAATACAGTACTTAACACTTTACATATCAAAGATCAGAACTGAAATATATGCCACATAAAACAGGTTTATAAGAAACCCTGAGAAATGTGGTGAGGCATATCAGCCACCGACTGAATTGACAACAGAAATGGAACATTCCGGACGTCTGTGTGCATGTGTGGAAGGATACGCGATGAATGCCGAGCTCACTTCCCTGCCTTTAGTAAGATTAATAACAGACTCATCTGGGCCGTAAAGCCTGAAGTTATGAAAACCTTGTGGATTAAGTCAGTGTTTAGAGTGAAACATTCCACTCTGATAAATTAGATTTAATTTCATGGCTTGATATAAATAGTGTATTGTGTTATTTATGATTGATATATTTCATCATTGAAATTGTGTCTGTTGTGTGTTGAGTGATCTTTTATTTTTATGTAGATACTTCTCAGTGCTGTAAACAATAGCTATGTGACCGGACTTTGTACATGGATCATTAGTGCAAATCTGCAGAAAATACTATATGGATATTATTCCCAAAAAACTTCTTTTGTAAGCACTTGATGCTTGACTGTTGACTGACTTGCTGTTTTCACATGATTTTGACACACACACACACACACACACAGACTGGTCATCTGGCTCTTCTCCTCCGAACCACGATGGTTCCAGCCACAACGTCATAAACAGTTCTGTTGTGCTGGAAAAATAGTAATGTGATGAAGATTGGAAACAGGAAGGCGATGGAGAAGTTTTTATTTAAAGCCCGTACTGTGGAGCTGCAAAAAAAAACATATACAGTATATTTTTTTATTATTATTTTATCAGGGCTATTTATGGCAAAAAAAACAGGGGTTTGATGGCCACCACATTATATAAACATACGCATAACTCACGCAGATAAGCTGACACTGGATGCCGGTACCACCAAAACCCGACTGGGCTGCACTAGGACTGTCGTGTCACATGTGACGACTCGAAGCCCCAGCAGGAACTTTCCCGGGGTGGCACCTCCAGCTCCCCAAATACAGACGATCTGCAGATGAAGACCGTACACCGACCGAAGGAAATGTGTGAGCTGTTTAAAAACAAACTCGTAACTCATTCAAACCACTTTTAGACTACAGAGTTTTTCTACCAAATGCTGCTACAAAGTGAAAATATGACAAGGCTAATAAAACTTTTTAAAAATGTAAATTAAAAACAGATTGAGAGACGGGGCTTGTAATTGTGGCTTTCACAGCATGAATGAAAAAAGATGTTCACTCACTTCATAGACACACACTAGGACTCTGTATGCTAAAGCCACGGCCATCATCTTCTGCAGGTCCTCCAGTGATGTGTTCTCATCAATCTCCTCCACGATAAACTGCATCATGAATTTGGAAATATCTCTGTTTAGAAGATCAAAGACATATGAACTGTCATACAGTGCATATACTGTATATACCTGTACACTCTGTTCAAAAGTAGGGAGTCAGTAAGATTTTCTAATGTTTATGAAAGAAGTTTCTTGAGGTCACCAAAACGGCATAAAAAATGTTAATTTTAAACATTAAAATTTAATTTACTATTTTAATATACTTTCAAATATAATTTATTCCTGTGATGTCAAAGCTGAATTTTCAGCATCATTACTCCAGTCTTCAGTGTCACGTGAGCTTTCAGAAATCATTTAAATATGCTGTTTTGCTGCTCAAGAAACATTTCTTATCAATGTTTAAAGCAGGTGTGCCACTTAATATTTTGTGGAAGCTGTGATATTATATTTAAAATATAGTACATCTATGGCTGTCCAGTGCAGGAAAGATTCAAGAAGGATAATTGATTTTTGTTCGGAACACATTCTCAACTCACCTCATTCCACTGAGATGCATGATCCACAACACTATGGTTGCCTTGACACAGAAGAGAATGAAGAAATCCACAGTTTCTGCCAGAAATCTACGGAGCGGGGAGGGGATGGTGTACTCTCTACCTGAAAGAACAACAGATGAAGTCAGGACCGTGAAGTTAGTAAGTGTACATTCTGAAGTTTGACAAATGATAAGAAAATCAAATCGACAGAATTCACATCAGTGTCACAAATTTGCTTACATTTGTGACCCTGGAGCACAAAAGCAGTCTTAAGTCACTGATTTGCAGCAATAGCCAACAATACATTGTATGGGTCAAAATTATCGATTTTTCTTTTATGCCAAAAATCATTATTATGTTATTTAGTGATGATGATTTTATGTGGATATTTTTTATATTTCCTACCATTCATTTATTTAATTTATTTAATTAATTTAATTTGTAAAGAGTTTTGCTAAGAACTTTATTTGGACAACTTTAAAGGGCGATTTTCTCAATAAAATTTTATTCTTTTGCACCCACAGATTCCAGATTTTCAAATTTGTATCTCAGCCAAATTATTGTCCTATCCTAACAAACCATACATCAATGGAAAGCTTATTTATTTAAAAAAAAAATGACCCTTGTGACTGGTTTTGTGATCCAAGGTCACATTTGATGGTGACCTGCAGAAAGGGAAATGTCTAATTACTAGTAATTCTTTCACTATGTAAATTAAGGTACTGTGCTACTCAGTAGCTGGTGATCAGGTGTCATTGTCTGTCAAGGCTTTTACAGAATCATGTATTTAGTCTGGTTTTTATGCTGGATTATGTCTTTACCCCAAATTTTGAGTGGGCACAGTTCAGCCATGAGACACCTCAATATGATGACACGGCATATATTATAATGGGGATTGGAGATAGATAATACTAAAGGTACATAAAAGTAAATTAATTTGGTCCAATTCTTCATTATCGTTTGTTAACATGAGTTAAATGAAGCAGCTAATGACTTCATCTCCTCGGAGCAGTGGATTGACAGCTACCTGCCGGCTGTGCTGGTGCTCTCTCCGCGCTGCTGGATGTGGCAGCGGCTGCTCGGCGGCTGGATGGTGGGCTGCTCATCTGGTTACACCAGGCGGCGATGTCAACGGGCGTCGCGGCACACGCGGACGCGGAGCCGCCGGAGGGCGGAGGAAAGAGCGGCGGGGACAAGAACACCCAGCTCTGCCAGCTCACATAGCCACTGTAATAGCGCCACATCCACTGCTGCAGCCGCTGGCAGTACTCAGTCGTTGACATGTTGTCATTATCATCGGACCCCTTACCGTTTTTGGCCGTTTCTTCCGCACTATTCTTCGCCGCCATGTATACTGCTTTTATAAATCCTATTTAGACTTCCAGTTATAAAAGAGGTTAATCGGCTCAGGCAGCGGCCATGACAACTGCTCACTGAAGCCGGAGTATACCACTTATTGCCAGTACAATGTTTTTGTAGCATGAGATTTTGAACTACCTTGTCCTGTGACAGACAGCGTCCATGATAATATTTATTATAGCAAAAAGACGTGTCTGGTACAAAAGACACTGACAGTGTAAGATGAATATGAAATAGCATCAACTGTTAGTGCACCCCTGTGATATGCAATAATGTTGCCTGCGAATATCATTAAGACTGATCAAGTTCATCATAATGTAACACAAAATCAAAGATAGGTAGACAGTCATAAATGATAAATCGAAAACTCGTTGTTTAAAATATTAATACAGCAGTCATGCAATTTCAAACTATTGCATTAATTCTTTAAAAAATGTTGTCAAATAATTGCTATAATTATACAGTCAAAAATTCCATAATTATATCATTCCATTATTTTATTTTAGCTTTTATTTTATTAATTATTATCATATTGTTATTATTTTTTATTATTACTATTGCACTACAAAAGTGATTTATCTGAAACATTAATACAGTGGTAAAACAAGCAGAAATTATTAAAATAGGTATTTTTATCTGTAAATGTTGTAAACAGGTGCTATAGGCTACTCATATATATAAAAGGATATATATATATATATATATCTATATATATATATAATAATATATATATATATATAATATATAATATATATATATATATATATGACCTCGTAATAATCGAGACTATATGGAATGTTTCTATTTTTGTTAAATAATTTGTCACACTGAATGATAATTTCAAATGAACTGGTAAATGCAAAATAAATAAATATTAATAATAAAAAGAAGATAATATTGGCACGACCTTATGTTGACAATTTCGTTTATACATTTAAATACATTTAAATGTATATAAATTTTGATTTTCTTGATAAAAACTACACATTATTCCTTAAATACCGCTTTATAAATTTAATTTTTTGAAAGTGAAACTTGTCTGGACTCATCACTAGATGGCGACAGTGTCTTTCACATGATTTTGGTTACGGTAATGAACTGATTTATTCTCAGTAAAATTAAATTAAGCTTTGTATGTTGAAATAGAGACCAAAATATACATAATGACACAGATTTTCAAACTTAAACATTGTTTATTTTAAACGGACGATGAAGAAATGTAGAGGAGGAATGAGATGTGGGTTGATGGGAGATGTGTAAGTTTATGTTTCTGCATGATAGCAGGTGTGCAGGCTCACTGTGTTTTATTGTGTTTATTTAGTTTTTTGTGTTTATTTGGAAATGGGTATGTGGGTTTAAAAGGGTCAAAGCGGCGATCCGGGAAATTTCACAACCCTGTTTTGTCCTTGGATGCTTGTTGTGGTGGCCAGCTGTTAAAAAACTGTGATGTATTTATGTCTCTGTGTTGCTCTCATTCTCTTTTGGTGTTGTATTTGCTGACTGGGCTGCCCTGGGCCTGTGAGTAAGGTCTGGCCGGCCTAGTGACTGTGCTGGGCCCTGAATGGAGGCCCCCAGGCGGAACAGAATCAGCCCATGTGAGGATGATCACCTCTGACAGGACATGAGATGACTTGCGCAGAAATAATCAGGGACAAATAAAAGCTGTGTCCAGCAAATGCTGACCTGCATGGAACTCGCCACCATCTGAGGATTACGAGCGAGATGTGTGTGTGTGTATATATGTGTGTGTGTGTGTGTGTGTCTGTCTGTCTGCTGTCCATAATCATAGTATTTGAACGGCATGAAGCAAAAAATCACAAAGGGTTAAAGTATTCAAAATTAAATCACAAACACAGAAAAGAACACCAAAACACTTGAATGTACTGTCTTATACTTGAACTTTGTTACTATTGTGATTGTGTCAGGAGTCTGTGAAATGTCTGTTCAGGGAGGGTGGATGCAATAAGTGACTCAAAACCTTTGCTGACCTCTGTGTCATACATGGTAACAAACGATCTGTGCAGTTAAGGAATTTTACATTTTAAATGCCAATTTTGGTGCATCATTTCATGGTTAATTGCCCTAAATAAAACCCCTACCATTACAAGGCTGCAGAGGAAACATAGAGGAATTAAATAGAGGAATCAACTTTCCTGCATGTAAGAACAACACAAACCCTCCCAATCTTCAGCTGCAGACTTGAAACTAACTAAAGTGTATTTACTAAAACTAAAAAGGTATTTTAATTTAAATAGAATACATGTTATATTTTGGCATAATGGCCAAAACATGAGTAGCCTAAATGATTTTAAGGTTAATGTCCTTCATCCTGAAGTGATATGTCTATGTCTTTGCTTTGCTGACTTGGTGTTTTATAATCTCTGTAAAGTCTTACTGTTCTTAGTCTAAATGCCCTGATTTCAGCATTGATGTTAAGAGATCTTAAGAAGAAAATGTGATGACAGCATGCTGACTCAGAGTTCAGGAAATCATGTGATGCTCTCACCCGAGATTTAACCTCAAAGATGTACACATGATATTTAGACACATGATATTTACTTTAGAAATGTCCTATATCGCTGTATAAGGGCCATTCGTGGGATTCTGTAATATTTCAGTCCTCTAGAGGGAAAAAATGGGTCACCAAAATGAACTTTTGGAAGCTTTCACAATACTTTGGTATGCCCATTATAATGAATAAAATAGCATAAATTAATGTCTTAATCTATCTTAAACCAAACAGTTTGTACTTTTTGTTTGTACAAAATTATTAAGAAAATGTGCATAGTGTCTATGATTTTTGCCAATAATGTAAGCATTTATTTGTGTTCATTTATTGTGAAAATATTTTTTCTAAAAAAAAAAAAAAAAAAAAAAGCCAGATGTTTTATTTAAAAAAAAAAACAGCCTTTAAAGTTATGACCCTGACATAATTTAATAGAAATTACATCATTTAGGTCCCTTTAATAGTGGTGCAGAAAATGGTTAGTAATATCATACCTTTTATTCATATTTTTGAGGCATATTATAGTCAGGGAGGGTATTGTCAAGCTTAACAACTCAAGCCTGTTGCATAAAAATGATTTGGAAAATTATTTGAATTATTTGAATCCATAAGTATATACAATGGACTTATTTTATTGGTGCCATATATGGTCTGCTCTCCTACACTACATGAGGAGCAGTGGCTATTTTGAGTGAAAAACCTCAACCCCGTCACAGTCAACCTCGTCACAAATATATTTCTGTAAACTTGTGACAGCAAAAAGACAATGTTGGCCATGCTTTCCAGATATTTTGACCCAGAAAGTAAGGGACAATATGAGAGAGAAACAAAACCAAAAATTAAAGTTGAAGGCAATGTATCCCTTCAAATGTGTTAAAGTCTTCAACCCCGTCACACGTTGTCACATTACTATTTTTAGAAGAAAAAAATGGGGAAGACAATAAAGAATGAAAGCATTTCTTGCTGATTACCATCTGACATGGACTAAAACAATAAAATTATGGTTTTAGTTAAAGTTAAAGTTTTTAGCTTCAGTCCTATAAAAATTTGAAAATTATGAAAAATGTTACATTTTTATCATTAAATTGTTATGAGGGACACATGAGCACTAGGTAGATGTTTGTTTTTTATAATAAGTTCTGTGTAAAATCCTTTTAAACCAATTTTAAAGCAATTTATACCAATCCCGTTACAGGGTTGAGAAAAAAGGTGTCTAAATCTAAAAAACAAAAACTGAAAATAATAAAAGGTCTTTAATGCCTGAGGTGGGAAAATATTATTTTTTGGAGGTTTGATATGTGCCTAATGATGTGGGGTATTTAGAAAATTAATCATATGTAGTTGAACAAAATGTATATTCCAAGTTGAAATGTTACCAAATCCCAGGAATGACCCATAACATAAAAAAAAAGACAAAGTATGTCCCGATAAACACTTTTGTTCTCGGTAGGGGTAGTGGGATGGTTAACATATCCATAAGCTTTTACATTTCATTTAAAATGGTCTAATGGTGTGACTATCTATCTATCTATCTATCTATCTATCTATCTAAAATTACATTTATGTTTGGTTTTGTTTAAAAATATGAAAATTCCATGTATTTTTTTTTTTTTTATGTTTTGTTTTTTCTTTTTTTATTTGATGTATTGTTTTGTTTGTTTTTTGTTCTTTTTGATCCGTTTTGTTTTTCCTCCATTTAATTTTTTCTTTTGTTTTGTTTAAAAGTATGAAAATTCCATGTATTGTTTTGTTTGTTTTTGTTTGATTTGTTCTGCTTTGCTTTGCTTTGATTTGTTCCACAGTCTCTCAATTATTGTGACTCAGAAGTGTTTTATGACAACTCACCATGTATCAAAAAAAGGAAAACGAATCTAAAAAAGGAAAAAATAAAAATAAAAAAATCAGGTTCTTTTACTTCCTTTTATGTTAACTGCTTACGTACTTTTGTACCTTAACTGAGAACTAAGAGCATGCAAATCCTTTTTTCATAAGATTTGTGGCCATTTGTTGACACAGAGACCCCATTAAGTTAATTATGTCAGCTTCCCAACATTTCAAAGGTGAGCACTGATGTGAGGGGCCTGGCGTCATGCGGTCAGAGCTCATATACCTCCCACCTCCTCCCTTTCTGTGACCCATTCAGAGCACCTCTCAGCCCTATATGTGGCTCTGTCTGTCTGATCACATGAGCCACTTCCACCTCAGCCATGGGAAAAGACATAAAGCATTCCAGAACATCTGACCCATTGAAAATGTTTATTTGCTATACTTGCAGCTGTGTGAAGACAAAGCCTATAAGCGGCCATCACTTCAAAGTTGCTTTGTATTCCACTTTTAGACAATGTATTGAGCACTGAGCAACAATCGCAATGGGTTAAATTTGTCATTCTTGAAATAGCATTGATCTGAGGTGTGACTTGGTGGTGATATCTTGGTGAACTTCAGCTAGATCAACCCAAATCCTGTTTGGTGTTTCAAATAAATCTCAATCCTTGAGGTTTCAGGGGTTAAATACAAGTACATTCGTAAGTGGTTTGTTTACAAGTAGTAAGAAAAAGGTCAGTGAATGACTTATTGTTTCCTTTTCCTCAGAGCTATCACAGACCTCTGTTATCTCCCCCCTGCAGAGCGTGGAAGTACGTGTCTGAAAGTAATTAAAGGCTGTTCATAGATCTATTGTTCTCCAGACTCATGCTCTTAAAAATAAAAACACATAGACATATCTCTTTTCATATAAACTAGGATTAGACACAAGATATTACTTATGACGCTCAAACGTCAAATCCCCTTGCTCCTCTCCAGCAGGAAAAAGTACCTTTTCATTGCTTGACATGTATTGAAATTGATCAGCTGGAAACAAAGACGCTGACTGAAAGGGTTTGGAGAACTTTGTTAATTCATACAATGTGATTTGAAACTTATGCATGAAGGTCCAGCTAACTCACTTATAAACCAAACTGTCAGTGGGGCATAAAAACAGATTGTACAAGTTAGATTGTAAAAATACAAACCAAAGTGTAAAATAACAATGAATTGCCATGAGAGTGTGTTGGCCTGTTGCACCTCAGAGAACCTTCTAGACTAGGCAATCTATTGAATTTATATTTAATTTATTGAATTTATTTCCTAGTGAAAAATATATATGTTCTCATTTTTCAATTGTGCTTAGGATCTAATTTAATTGATTTTATTCAAATCAAAAATGTTATTTAACTACTGATTCAACCTAAATATACTATGCTACACTAATGAAACTAAATTCAAGGGTAAGATAGTTCTTTAAAATAACAATTGCAAGTGCCACTTTTTACAGTGTGTTACAATATGATTTTTCCCACATTCCCACATTTGTTCATTAAAAAATCTACTAAATTGTGAAAGCAATGACATAACATAATTTGGATCTATTATAGATCAGTGATTTGTACACTAATTATAGTGTTTGCTGCAAATGTCAATCTCAATCATAATCTTGTTATTCCAAATACATTTTTGGAAAAATGATCAAACCAATATTGTTCTATGATTTTACGGGGAATATACACTGTTTCTACTAAATTTTCTTCATGTTTATTGCATTTGTCAAAAATGCATTTTATCCAAAAGCACACAAATCAGGGTTTTAAACTATTTAGACATTCCATTTTTGTGGTTTGCAAACCTCATAAGGGTTTTATGCATAAGAAAAGAAAAGAGAAAGAAGTTTATATAAAAGTTAATTTGACCACCTAAGATGGATAATCAACGTTTTCTGAAGTCTAAATCACTTTTTTCACAGACCATGTTAAAAAAAAGAATTTTTAATTTTAAAGAATTTTAAGGCCTGTTCTGTATGTGTGCCGTATATTCAAAGTGAGATGGAACATGGGAGTGAGATTTAACTCCATCCTTCACATTCTCTTATCTGAGTTGATGTTCCTCAAACTACAGTATATCTAACTGGAATTCTAAACAGAATTCCAAAGATCTTCCTTTCATGCTTTATCTGGTCCTGGGAAGATTCACAGTGTTCCAAACACACACACACACACACACACACACACAGTCCTCAAGTTTCCATCCAGCATTAAAGACAGTCATAGATCTGATGGACAGAAATCATGATGAAGAAGCCTAATTTTAAATCAACACATAGATTATTAATTAACCATTCAATAATCACGAGTTTAAGCTCACAATTGTGCTCTGTTACCATTGTGCCCTTGAAAAACCTCTCTACAGTCATGTAGGATGAACATCTGTGACTGTTTTGACTGGCCCCTTTTTTGATGTTGTACTATAGAGGCTCCATACTGAGCAGGGCTCTGCCTGGGATTACAGATCACATGTCTTCACTGAATCCAGAGGAGGAGGAAGGAACTCAGCTGAAACACTCTTCCCGGCGCATCCCACCTTATCAAGGTTAAAGGGATAGTTGGGACAGGTTGGAGTGTTCTTAAACACAGTTGACCTCATGCTTTATCAGTCTTGAGCAATGAAGGCAAAAGCAAGAAATCTTGCTCCTTGAGTCCAAAAGGACATGTAAAAATGGACAACATTATCAAGATATCAACAGATAAATATAAAATATTACTGAAATTATATGTGTTTGAATAAAAACATACTTTTTAAATTAAAAACAGCAAATTATAAAAAGAGACAGCGACCCATTTTAAATTTTTTTTTTTTTAAATTTAATTCAGTTTTTTAAACGTTTGTTTAGTTAGTTTATAATTAGTTATTTAGATTAGGCTAGTTTAATTTCGTATTCCATTGCAAAACTGTATAATTTTATTGTTCAAAATAATTTTACACATAAGGAGATTTTCCATAGTGAAATACCATCATTTTTATTTTTATGCAAGCACAGTTCTAAGCATTAAATCTTCCATTTTTTTCATCAAACAATTTCATAAATTATATATCTTGCTATTAACACATACTCTCATTTAGTTTGGTTTAGTATTCTCAGCCATATTCTATTGCAAAACTTTATTCATTTTTTCCCATGGAATACAAAAAGGAGAGTGAATTACCATTTTAGTTCAGTTCATACATTGCATATATTGTGCAAAATATCTCATTTTGTGTTCCATATATTACACACACACACACACACACACACACACATATATATATATATATATATTGTGTCTTTAAGCCTTAAATCCTTAATCAACTTTTTTTCATTAAACATAGAATAATTTCATAAATTTTATGTCAGACTATTACCATTCACTCTTTCCCCATTTTATTTTGTCATTCAAGTATTGTTGGACTATAAGAGAAGAATCCTTGCATTTGCACCCATTTCTCAAGACTGCTAAAGCACGAGGTCAGATGTGCACTCCAATCTTCCAGCCCAGTTTCTTGCAAGTATGTAATAATAAATGGATTCTTTGGCCACAGATGTCCCTCCTTCAGTGACCATTGTAGCTCTTTATGCTCTGAGCTGGAGCCCAATAAGCTAGTTGCATAGCAACAGGCTTTTCAGAAGCCCCTGCTGATATCAGCCCTAACTCAACTGACACATAACTGATTCCCACCAGTCAACCGAGTGAACCCAAAACCCTTTCAGCGGCTATGTCGACAGATTTATTTGCAAATCAAAGCATTTTGCAACAACATATCAGCTACTGTTGTGCAGGCATGAATTGACCAATTAAAACACAGAGGTCATGGTAAGCCTCAGGGAGAGTAACATTGATAAATTATAGAACATTACAAACATCCCAGCAATGCAATGACTATTATCGGATAAGCGTGCAGGTCTCTTTAGGTTTTATAACATTGACAGCGTGTAAAAGAGGCTCTATTGATATGAGAATAACAGAGGAAACTGTTTTATTGCAGTTTGAGGGACTGTAACCTTGGCCCTGGTCTCAGACACAGGCCGATACGGTTGTACAACAGCATTGTCTGTTCCAGCGTAAGGAAAGTGAGCGGAAGGGTGCGATCCCTGTCCTGCGGTGCAGCTTTCCAGATGTTACTCAAAGGATATGATTTCATTCCTGCAGTGTTATCTGCACAAGCAAAACAGTCTGGGGGTCAACATACTAAGACAGGACCCCTGTGAATCCGACACACAATACTGAGACATCCCGCAAGCAGTGCACACCCATAATGCAATACACAGACTCGCACAAGATCTGCGCCTCTAGCCAGTTGATAATGAGACTTTAATAAGTAGATAAGTAGATTCCCACGGTCCATAGAAACAGTCACTAATGAGGCATCCATGTATATATATATCTATGTCTTCTATGCCAGAGCATGTACACGTGTCATGTGCCGTATGTTGGACATTGTGGTATATAAGGTAAAAAAATATATATAAATACTATTCAGTTTCTTGCACAGACCGATCGTTTCGTGTCTTTACACATCAATGTATCGTCATGAGCCACAGGGTTTAATTTGGTTTTGTTTGTGTATGTTTTTTAGTAGTTTAAGTCTTTGGTTCTTTTAATTGTGATGATTTTGGCTCACATTTAACAAAAACCCACCAATTCACTGTCTCAACAAATTAGAATATGGTGACATGCCAATCAGCTAATCATCTCAAAACACCTGCAAAGGTTTCCTGAGCTTCAGAATGATCTCTCAGTTTGGTTCACTAGGCTACACAATCATGGGAAGACTGCTGATCTGACAGTTGTCCAGAAGGCAATCATTGACACCCTTCACAAGGAGGTTAAGCCACAAACATTCATTGCCAAAGAAGCTGGCTGTTCACAGAGTGCTGTATCCAAGCATGTTAATCGATTCAAGACTTTGAGTGAACTTCACAAGGAATGGACTGAGGCTGGGGTCAAGGCATCAAGAGCCACCACACACAGACGTGTCAAGGAATTTGGCTACAGTTGTCATATTCCTCTTGTTAAGCCACTCCTGAACCACCGACAACGTCAGAGGCGTCTTACCTGGGCTAAGGAGAAGAAGAACTGGACTGTTGCCCAGTGGTCCCAAGTCCTCTTTTCTGATGAGAGCAAGTTTTGTATTTCATTTGGAAACCCAGGTCCTAGAGTCTGGAGGAAGGGTTGAGAAGTCCAGTGTTAAGTTTCCACAGTCTGTGATGATTTGGGGTACAATGTCATCTGCTGGTGTTGGTCCATTGTGTTTTTTGAAAACCAAAGTCACTGCACCCGTTTACCAAGAAATGTTGGAGCACTTCATGCTCCCTTCTGCTGACCAGCTTTTTGAAGATGCTGATTTCATTTTCCAGCAGGATTTGGCACCTGCCCACACTGCCAAAAGCACCAAAAGTTGCTTAAATTACCATGGTGTTGATGTGCTTGACTGGCCAGAAACTCACCAGACCTGAACCCCAGAGAGAATCTATGAGGTATTGTCAAGAGGAAAATGAGAAACAAGAGACCAAAAAATGCAAATGAGCTGAAGGCCACTGTCAAAGAAACCTGGGCTTCCAGACCACCTCAGCAGTGCCACAAACTGATCACGTCTCCATGCCCTCTGAACTGAGGCAGTAATTTAAGCAAAAGGAGCCCCTACCAAGTATTGAGTACATGTACAGTTAATGAACATACTTTCCAGAAGGCCAACAATTCACTAAAAATGTTTTTTTTTTATTTTTTTTTATTGGTCTTATGAAGTATTCTTTTTTGTTGAGATAGTGAATTGGTGGGTTTTTGTTAAATGTGAGCCAAAATCATCACAATTGAAAGAACCAAAGACTTAAACTACTTCAGTCTGTGTGCACTGAATTTATTTAATACATGAGTTTCACAATTTGAATTTGATTACTGAAATAAATGAACTTTTCCACGACATTCTAATTTATTGAGATGCACCTGTATATCAGGCCTATCTTAATGCCTCTGCTACGGTGGCCCATTATAGTGCACAACACAATGAAATCTCTAGAACACAACGATAACAAGAAACAACATAATGGAAACAAGTTGCAGCACAACAAAAATTAACACAACACAATGGAAACAAGCCACAACACAATGAAATAAGCACAACACAACCAAATTAGCACAACATGCAAACAAGTCACAACACAACAAAATTAACACAACACAATGGAAACAAGCCACAACACGAAATTAGCATAACACAATGGAAACAAGCCACAACACAATGAAATTAGAACAACACAATGGAAACAAGACACAACACAACAAAATTAACACAACATGGAAACAAGACGCAATGCAACAAAATTAGCACAACAAAATGGAAACAGTCCACAACACAACAAAATTAGAACAACATGGAAACAAGCCGCAACACAATGAAATTAACAAAACACAATGGAAACAAGCTGCAACAAAATGAAATTAGAACAACACAATGGAAACAAGACACAACACAACAAAATTAACACAACATGGAAACAAGCCGCAACACAATGAAATTAACAAAACACAATGGAAACAAGCCACAATGCAACAAAATTAGCACAACACAATGGAAACAAGCCACAATGCAACAAAATTAGCACAACATGGAAACGAGTCACAACGCAACAAAATTAGCACAACAAAATGGAAATAAGCCGCAACACAAAAAATTAGCACAACATGGAAACAAGTCACAACATAACAAAATTAACACAACAAAATGGAAACAAGCCGCAACACAAAAAATTAGCACAACATGGAAACAAGTCACAACACAACAAAATTAACACAACAAAATGGAAACAAGCCGCAACACAAAAAATTAGCACAACATGGAAACAAGCCACAACACAACAAAATTAACAAAACACAATGGAAACAAGCTGCAAAAAAACAAAATTACCACAACATAGAAACAAGACGCAACACAACAAAATTAGCACAACATGGAAACAAGCTGCAACACAAAAAATTAGCACAACATGGAAATAAGTCACAACGCAACAAAATTAGCACAACACAAGCAAACCAGCTGCAACACAACAAAATTAGCACAACATGGAAACAAGTCACAATGCAACAAAATTAGCACAACACAATGGAAACAAGCCACAACACAACAAAATTAGCACAACATGGAAACAAGCTGCAACACAACAAAATTAGCACAACACAATGGAAACAAGCTGCAACAAAACGAAATAAGCACAACACAATGGAAACAAGCCACAATGCAACAAAATTAGCACAACACAATGGAAAAAAGCCGCAACAAAACAAAATTAGCACAACATGGAAACAAGTCACAACACAACAAAATTAACACAACAAAATGGAAACAAGCCGCAACACAAAAAATTAGCACAACATGGAAACAAGCCACAACACAACAAAATTAACACAACAAAATTAACAAAACACAATGGAAAAAATGCAAAAAAAATGCAAAAAAACAAAATTACCACAATATAGAAACAAGACGCAACACAACAAAATTAGCACAACATGGAAACAAGCTGCAACACAAAAAATTAGCACAACATGGAAATAAGTCACAACGCAACAAAATTAGCACAACATGGAAACAAGCTCACAACACAACAAAATTAGCACAACACAATGAAACCAGCTGCAACACAACAAAATTAGCACAACATGGAAATAAGTCACAACACAACAAAATTAGCACAACATGGAAACAAGCCGCAACACAACAAAATTAGCACAACACAAGGAAACCAGCTGCAACACAACAAAATTAGCACAACATGGAAATAAGTCACAACACAACAAAATTACCACAGCATGGAAACAAGCCACAACACAACAAAATTAGCACAACATGGAAACAAGCTGCAACACAATGAAATTAACAAAACACAATGGAAACAAGCTGCAACAAAATGAAATAAGCACAACACAATGGAAACAAGCCACAATGCAACAAAATTAGCACAACACAATGGAAAAAAGCCGCAACAAAACAAAATTAGCACAACATGGAAATGAGTCGCAACAAAACAAAATTAGCACAACATGAAAACAAGCCACAACACAACAAAATTAACAAAACACAATGGAAACAAGCTGCAAAAAAACAAAATTACCACAGCATGGAAACAAGCCGCAACACAAAAAAATTAGCACAACATGGAAACAAGTCACAATGCAACAAAATTAACAAAACACAATGGAAACAAGCTGAAAAAAAAAAAAAAATGACCACAACATGGAAATGAGTCACAACGCAACAAAATTAGCACAACAAAATGGAAACAAGCCACAATGAGACAAAAGAAACAAGAGAAAGCGAGTCCACAGTTCAATATGCGAGACATGAAAGTAGCACCGGTTTTCATGTAAGTGGAAGAGCGGAATGATACATCGTTCCATCATAAATTCTATGTAACGTTAGCTGTGTAACAAATAAATCTAACTGACTTTCAAAATGTATTTTGTTTAGATTTTGTCAACTTTTTAATAATCTTTAAACAATGCAAAACAAAGTAAAATTGCAGATATATATTTCAACACTAATCAATAGGTATATTGTCGTTAATGGTTTGATCTTACAACTCTTACATAAAACTGGGGCAACAGCACTTTTCCCTTAACTCTGTAATAACAAACATGAAACCTATTGCTTGTAATCTAACTTCCCTGAGTTTTGGCTCCTTTAGTATGATAATAAACATCTTTATATGAAGTAAATCATTCCATATGCTTAGCTCTTCTGATCTCAGCATGGCAATGAGAGCACATCAGGCCAAACCCAAGTCAAATAAGCTAGGAAACGCTGAGTTAGAATTAGAATGTGATAAAAATGAATCATGATAAAATCTACATGCAAAAAAAAAACACATTTCCAGTACTACCTTCCACCTTTTAAACTTTGTACAGGTAAAAGCATTGTTTTTATTGAATAGGCTGTACAGAGAGAGCTGGCCCGTAACCCACCTGTTTCAGCTGTTTTTGCTGTCAATTACAATCAGTGGATCTCTACACTTTCCTGTCCTGGGAAAGTAGCCAGCGGTGGAACATTCTCTGCTATTTGTGTAGGTCAAAAGGAATGACTCTGGGGACCCGCTATGTTCGAGTTTCATTACGCATGCTAAAACTATGTTCAAAAAGGGAAATGTTCTACTAAAAGGAGGAAAGAAATACATATCCTCTGTACCCTTGAATACAGTCCACTGTAACAGTAGTTTAACTCTCTCGTTGTTTTCATTCTACTGAGGCGAAGGGCTACAGAGACATGGGCATGCAAGAACTATTTTGAACAGTTGAATGAAAATAAATCACATGATCAGTTCACCAAGATGTTAATTCTCATTTTTAGAGAAGAATGTTTAAGAGACAAGCTTTTAAAAATAGACAGTACAGTATACAGTTAAATATCACAACCCTGTTTACAGTATTAATCTCTAGAGATTAACAATGGCCAGAAACATATTAACAACAAATCTTGAAGTAACAGACTCTACATAATTTAATGCTATGAGAAAATACTTTTGTTGTTGCTCCTTAAGGAGTGCTTTATCCTTTTGATTAATAGCCAAAATCTTACGAAATGTGAATAAATAAACTATTATTAACACTTTATCCAGTTTTGAGAAATGTTAACAAATATGTAAGGGTTCCAAAAGATGGAAGACTGTTCTAGCAGGCAAAATGAAGGGAAAGTGGTTAATTTAGGGATTTCTTGGATGTTTTTATAGATATGACATATGTGACTGTTCCGAACCTAATCATATTATTCATTAGAAGGCGTGGCCTAATCATCTCACACCTTGTATTATGTGATATCTTTCATAGTATACACACCTTACTGTGAACGTTAAATCTCTGGCCTAGATTTTTGAAACTGTTGACACATGCATTTTGACTAAGCCTATGTTAAAACAGCAGGGATCAACAAACCACAACTCAGCTGAAGGCAAATAAAAACAACTTTATTCAAAGCACCATAAAGACTGATAATAAATGCATTTTAAAATGGTCAGCACGCATTTGCTTTGGTGTCAAAAATAAGAGATTTTCAGTAGAGAAATAACATTTCACTTTGGCTTTTTGCTCATTGAACTGAGCCTGGCATCTTCAAATCCAGATTGGATAACTTCATGCCTCCTTTACATATGTCCTCACAGCCACCACATCACCCATTATGCATTTCTGTCAAAAGAGGAATATGGTTATAAAATTAACAGAGAAAGCACTCAAATAATGGGGAAACAAACTATTCTGTACATTTAACCAGAATTTATAACAGAAAACCTAAAAGCTATTCCCATTTATATTGGACTACCCTATCAGCTTTAAAATGATTACATTTGAAAAATGTGTTTCAAATTAAAAATACGACAGATTCAAATTCAGTTAAACATGCATTTCCACTTTTTTGTTTATTTTTTATTTTTTTTGCACCAATGTTTTTCCATTAGATATTGCACTCACAAAGAGCAAATTCTAGCAGAAAAAAATGTTTTAGAATTGAGAAAAAAAGTAAAAAAAAAAAAAAAAAAAGAGTATCTACCAATATAGTGGCTTCCAATGCCTTTCTGAGCCCAGATATCACCATTTAAAAGTTTACTAATATTTTCAGTTTTCTCTGAATAAAAATATATGGAGATATAATAACCAAAGCAAATAATAATCATTATTCGTGATGTCAAATATATTACTATATATACTATTATTGCATAATAATGTTTAATTTTATTAACTTTTTTTTAATAAAATTGCAAACTCTAATTTCTATAGAATTATTGTTCAGATTTTAAATTCCTGTGAATTTTGTCAATATACACATAGTTCAAGAACAATTTTGCAACTGCATTAGCAATTATCTTATATTATTTTGCATTATGTAATGCCATTTGTGTGATCATCAATATTATAACGCGTTTTTCATAAATAAAAGAGTATCCTTACAGCTACTAATTTCCCATCCGTCACCTCCCTCTCTATCGTCGACTCTTTGCCATCCCAGGTCTGTTTCTGCACAAGTTTGCCGTTGTCAAGAGTCACAACAGTCTGCAGATAAAGAGAGAGAAGAGCCTGTTAACTGCATACGATAAACATTTTCAAACCAACGCAAATATTACGCCTGTTCCATTACAAACCGTAGTCTTTCTATCATCCGCGGTGATCTCCTCGAATGATTCATTGAGTTTAAATTTGATCTCAGTAGTTTTGAAGGTGCTCTGCGACTTCATGCATATGAGCCCCTGATCATCCACACACACGACCAAGTTGGGCTTGGTCCGGTTTCCCACCTGACGAGTGGCGAAACCCACACCTGAAAAAGGAAATGCACTTCTTTCATTCACGAAACAGCTTTATATTAATGACAATCACCAGTATTATATTCAATGCATATGTCAAAACTAGAAAAATTAGTTTAACTTTTCTTATGCATTTAGCAAACTGGAAATATTTGCTAGTTATTAAATAATTAATCATACCTAGAGCCTTCATGTACTCGTCAAAGTTTTCGCTGTTGGTCATCTTCCATGTTCCCACGAATGTTTCAACCATTTTTCCAGATGATGATGATGATGATGTTCCCTGTCACTCCAGCAACAGCTCAAAGCTCAGATTTATTCTGATCTGAACTGATCGACTGACTGCAGGCTTTTTCAACAGCTCCTCCAGCACGTGCGTGTTGACACTAGCCAATCAGATGATCCAGCGTCACTGTGCGGAGTTCCTCAAACGCAACTCAGAACTGGGGAAGGGTTCGCGTCTTTCGGACCACAAAAACGGTCAAATAACATTTACTGGGTTAGAGGACAGCAATCACAAAGATCATGCACATGGATGGACTTAATATTTTTTAGAATGACGTGTTTGACTAAATATGAGATGACCTTTGCTTACAGTGGCTGACTGCACACATAAGATGTATATTTTTACTTTAATAACTACGTAATAAGGTGCTTATAATCTCATTTAGGCAAAACAACTCTGAAATTCCGAAATTTTGTAGGCAATATGTTAACATATGCTAATTCACAGGAATATTTTAATTTGGATATAGAACATGAAAACCAAACTCTAAACTGAGTGTTGTAGTGTCCTCACTGCTTCAAACACTATGCACATGTGGTATACACTGTATACTGCATACTATTCTTTAAAATGACTCATATGTGTGGAATAACATACCTATACCTCTCAGAAATTCTTGCACTTAATGTCATGCATTAATTAGATGGAAGTGATGTAAAAATCAACTTTTCCACATATGTCATAGTGGGATAATGCATAAGTAGAGACTTTCCTTTGTCTGAATATAGAGGCCTGTTAATTTATTTCAAAAGTCCAACCAAAAGTGTAGAGGACAAAGTGAGAGTCAACTCAAAGACATGATAGATAACAATTTTATTACACATGAAGAGACATATAAATACAAAAGAACTAGACTACTTTTTGTCTCCTGCTTTAGCTTGAGGGTCTTTAGCACTGCATCGGGTTTGTAAGGCTGAGAGCAATTCTTGTGTGGTTAGTTTGGATCCCTTCATCAGCAGCCTCTCTCCATCCACTACAAAAGACCACAATGACATGCATTATACAATGACACTATGCCGTACGCTCCTTTGCAATAATGGAGTTAAAGTTCATTCACTCACAAAATGTGATGTCAATCGTAGGCTCGGATCGGTCATGCTTTACTTCTGTGATAACTTCACAGTTCATATTTGTGGCTCTGGCTTTTTCAGACCCGACCACAATGAGAAACTCTCTGCAGCAGACAAAAGAAATGCAAAAGATGTAATGGATTTATGCTTTTAATTATGCCTTCATAAATTCACATTTCATTTATGCAACAAACACTTGAGGAATGAGGAATAAGAACCACTGTCGTGACAGCTCACAATAAATGTAATTGATACGAAGTGGGCAGTTTATCATCAAAAACTGATTAAAGGGTCATTTAGGAGCGCTTTTCCCAAACTTTTAAAATAATTCAATGACAGATGGTTTTATTGACATAACTGCACACTAAATCACCATCCACTCCTGAAAAGTACATTTGGAATTGCTATGGATCCTGCTTCAGATATTATGCATGTTTAGAATAGCCTACTAGCTTGCTATTTACAAAAAAAAAGGTAAACTGTATGCCATATATTTTTCATAGTATAGCAAGTAAAACATTTCCCATGATAAGCATATCAGACATTAGTATGCTACGTGACTTCATATGCAAATGGCATATATCATTATCAATACAATTTGCCAACTGTGCACAGCATATTCTGCAAGAATAGTACGAAAATACTGGTCCGATCATACTAGTCCAAAACAGTTTGACACCCTGCTGCAATTACCGCGTTTAGACTGAGAGCGGCGCCAGAGATTTCCCTGTAGAAAATACTAATAGTGAGAGCTAATGTAAGCGTCACGATCTATGCCATTTATTCTCAATGTCATAAGCACGTGCATAGAATATTTAACAATCAATTCGCGTATTATCGCACATAATCTGTGTACGCTAACATTAGTGCATTCTGGTCCTCGATGTTAAAATGTCGAGTGTGGAAACCAGTCCAGCAGTGGCGAGTGCTGCTGTGAACGCTGAAAACAAATGTCTATGAACTGAGAAACACATTGAAAACACATCTAAATAAGTATAATTTCTATCATATACTCCGTTCCTATGACCGCTATTACAGGAGGACAGCACGGCTCCTGAAGTCATGGTCATGCACAAGATTTACCAGACAGACCTCTTCAGCACTTAAAGTAAACCGAGGGATGTAACGTTACAGTATTCTTACCTTGTGGAGCGGACATTAGATTCAAATGGGCAAAACTGTACAATGATTTTCTTAACAGTCTTTAACACTACTGCTCCCCTGGACGCCGCCATCTTTTCCTACATGACCTTTCACCTGCTGTTGACGTATGCAGCCGGGCTGTCAACGTAAAATACGAAAGCGTTAAAAGAAGTGCGAAATCAAAATAAATAAAATGTGCAATAAAAACTCTGAAAAAATACGAAAGCGTTAAAAGAAGTGCGAAATCAAAATAAATAAAATGTGCAATAAAAACTCTGAAAAAATACGAAAGCGTTGTTTTAAGCGTTGATTTCCCCCCAAAGCAGGAAATATTTAAGGTTAAAAAAAGACTATTAGCCAACGCTCTTTCACATTTTTTTTTAAATTCTTATATTATGACAATATTTATACAAATTCAGTCATTTTATATTTCATATATTCACTGTTACCAAAGAAATAGATTTTTTCACAAGCAACATTTTTAAGCTCAAAAAGACTTTGATCACATGCTTTCATTCATTCGTTCACTAATTAATTTATTTATTCATTCTTAGATTGTCAATATTTATAAAAATATTTCTTATTATTTTCATCGAAGCAATTGTTTTTTTCCCAAGCAGAACATACAAACAATTTTAAGCTCAAAAATATGAGCCCATGCTTTCATTTATTTATTTTATTTTATTTTTTTCATTTGTTCATTCTCATATTATGTCAATATTTATAAAAAATAAATAATTGATAAAATATAATTTAAAATATGATTTTGATTAGGTATCTGTACTTTCATTTTAAAAGCAGCTGTGCCTGTTACATCAAATGCTTTAAATTGATTTAATTAAATTATCTGAATCTCTGGGATTCATTGGCATTAGTGTACTGAAATAAAAACAGTTCCAAATGAAAAAAAAAAAAGTTCATAAAAAAACTATTCAACGTTATGAGTATATTAGATGTTATGTGTATTTTTTTTTAGTGATCTGCGTGCAAAACACATTATTGACAAATCATGAAACACATCCAGTAGAGGGCGCAAGTGGATAGTGTATTATTTAGTAAGCTACTCCAAGGTTACCTTTCATTTCATTTTCAGTTTATTGCCATAGATACATCTTGCTGTATCTTCCTTCACACACCCATGCATAATCTGTGGACAGTCATCAATGTTAATTTGTTCAAATGCACTTTCAGAAGAAATCATGTAAATCATGTCATTATATCAAAAATCAAACAAACTGGCCATGTTATCAAGATGATTTCCATAACCTATACACACTCACTGGCCACTTCATTAGGTACACCTTACTAGTTCTGGGTTGGACCCCCTTTTGCCTCCAGAACTGCCTTAATTCTTCATGGCACTGATTCAACAAGGTGTTGGAAACATTCCTCAGAAATTTTGGTCCATATTGACATGATAGCATCTTGCAGTTGCTGCAGATTAGTCAGCTGCACATCCATGATGCGAATCTCCCATTCCACCACATCCCAAAGTGCTCTATTGGATTGAGATCTGGTGACTGTGGAGGACATTTGAGTAAAGTAACTCATTGTCATGTTCAAGAAACCAGTCTGAGATGATTTGAGCTTTGTGACATGGTGCATTATCCTGCTGGGAAGTAGCCATCAGAAGATGGGTACACTGTAGTCATAAAGGGATGGACATGGTCAGCAACAGTACTCAGGTAGGCTGTGGTGTTTAAATTATGCTCAATTGGTACTAAGTGTGTCAAGAAAATATGCCCCACACCATTACACCACCACCACCAGCCTGAATTGTTGAGACAAGGCAGGATGGATCCATGCTTTCATGTTCTTTACGCCAAATTCTGACCCTACCATCTGAGTGTTGCAGCAGAAATCGAGACTCATCAGACCAGGAAACGTTTTTCCAATCTTCTATTGTCCAATTTTGGTGAGGCTGTTCGAATTGTAACCTCCGTTTCCTGTTCTTAGCTGACAGGAGCGGCACCCAGTGTCGTCTTCTGCTGCTGTAGCCCATCTGCTTCAGGGTTCGACGTGTTGTGCATTCAGAGATGATATTCTGCATACCTTGGTTGTAACGAGTTGTTATTTGAGTTACTGTTGCCTTTCTATCATCTCTAACCAGTCTGCCCATTCTCCTCTGACCTCTGACATCAACGAGGCATTTTCGTCCACATAACAGCCGCTCACTGGATATTTTCTCTTTTTCGGACCATTCTCTGTAAACCCTAGAGATGGCTGTGCGTGAAAATCCCAGTAGATCAGCAGTTTTTGAAATACTCAGACCAGCCCATCTGGCACCGACAACCATTCAATGTTCATAAGTCACTTAAATCCCCTTTCTTCTCCATTCTGATGCTTGGTTTGAACTTCAGCAAGTCATTTTCACCACATCTAGATGCCTAAATGCATGAGTTGCTGCCATTGTGTTACCAAGGAATTGAACAGGTCTACCTAATAAAGTGGCCGGTTAGTGTGTGTGTGTATATATATATATACACACACACTATATATATATATATATATATATATATACATACTACAGCCTTTGGCAACTATGTGACATTGATAATTGCCTTTTAAAAGCATACTCCTATTGTGAAATTTTGCAAACTCCCTTAATTTGATTTTGAGATGTGTAAGAACAGAAACACGTGAGAGTTGAAATCGAATGCCCTGCCTATCTGACAAGCACAACAAAATACTTGTAGCTATTTCTGTCACAGATGTGTAATTAAAGTTATATCACACTGAAGAACAAATGAGCTGAGCTAAATTTCTGAAGTATATACGTAACATAACAAGTCGCTAATTCTGATGGTGACAAAAATGTTTTGTCACTTACATATGGACTAGTGCTTTACTAAGGCCAGCTCTCATGCTTCTGATGAACAACTTAGCGCACAGTTGTGGTTGCACATTAGAGCTATATTTAGACATGAGCCTGAAGGGTGAACTTCCTATCAAGCCCTTTCTAAAAACAAGTTTCTCTTTCCTTACTGAAACAATGACAATGAATACTCCTGCCACCATTTCATCCAAAATAAAGCAAGCTACAATCACTGAAGCACAAACAATAAGGCAGAACGCTCAAGGGAGGGGTCAGCATTTTATAATGCATGTTAAAAGTTATTTTGGTATTGCTGTCATTGTTTCTTGTTCTAAGTATAAATTTGGATTCTTCCCAGGAAGTCAGACACCAAGCATTGGGTACTGTGTTTAGAAAGCAGGCACTGAATGAAGAATGTATTATTATTATTATTCCTATTATTGTTGTTGTTATTATTATCCTATAATCCTATATTATCCTGCAATTCTATACATATTCGTTCTGAATTGTTCAAATATATTTTATTTAGCATATACACAATATGCAACAAACTACAATTTTAAGTTACAATATTAAGTAACTGTAAAACTAAAAACTAGTTTTATAAACTAAAACTTAAGATAATGTTCAAGTAAATGTTTCTCTGTCCTTCTCACATTAACACATTTTAAGTCAAGATAAAATGTAATGTACAAATAAATGACTTTGTAGACTATATATCAATAAAGATTACTTTAATGGCCTTTAAGTGTAAACATCATAATTAAATAGGAAAATACATTAATATGGAATTATGAGCATTATTAAAGGCTTAGCATAGAGAAATAGTTCACCCCAAAATCAAAATTTGCTGAAAATTTACTCACCCTCAGGTCATCCTAAGAAATATTCCATAATTTGCTCACCAATGGATCCTCTACAGTGAATGGGTGCCGTCAGAATGAGAGTCCAAACAGCTGATGAAAACATCACAATAATCCATAAGTAATCCACTTGACTCCAGTCCATCAATTAACATCTGTTTGTAAGAAACAAATCTATCAAGACGTTTTAACTTTCTTCTGACCAAAACATTAACCCACTATAATGTTTCATCTGAATCAGGAGAGAAAAATGCCTTAAACAGGTTCTAAACATATGGGATGACTTTCTCATTGGAGGAAGTGTCTTATTATGGATTATGAACTCCATTAGTTTCTTTTTTTTTCATTAGAATTTTAGCCAGAAGCAACCATTTTAATGGATTATTGTGATGTTTTTTATCAGCTGTTTGGACTGTCATTCTGATGGCGCCCATAAGAACCCACTGTTGAGCAAGTTATGTGATGCAAAATTCTGCTAACTGCTTCTCAGAAGGCCAAAGTATAACTTTTAAGCAAATTTTCAAATATTCCTGTAAAATGCACCACTTAATTTGAAAAAATAAATAAAACTGCTCTAAAACACCTTAAAACATAAAATATTGTTATTTTTAAAACATAGCCCTATTTATTTATTTTCACATGCCATCCACACAGCACAAAGTGAACGCAGCCACCTGAACACACCCACTTGCACTGCTTTGTTGCAGTAGGCACACGCGCAGAACTACAGATCCCGTGACACACTGCGCTGCTGGGATCTGTCTCTCCACCCCTCTGCATCTGTGAAGAGTAGCGGAGGATCGCGGCCACGGAGTCACAGCAGCACCGGACCGGTATGGTGTGTGTGGTACACATCGCAGTGCGCACTACAGCTCAGCCTCACTGACACTGTGTCCTCTGTGATCGTTTGTAAATACGGCATGCTGTGTGAGAGCTGCTGTGAGTCCGCCGAACCTGCGCTGGTCATATAAACATCGAGAGCGGAGAAACAGCTGATCCACGGATGGTCGTCTGAGGTAAGTGGTCCTTTAACATCAGCCCACCCGAACATTAGCCTACATGACTGGGAAAGTTGCGCGCAGAGAGAAATATCTGTAATGAGAATGATCCCGTTAGGACTGTGAACTTCTCTCGTGTATTTTGTGTGGCGCGCGTGAGAGAGGACAGACGGACACTGTATCTGAGTGCTGCTTATTTATACGACAAATTCCCTGCATACCGACTGAGGGAAAAGTGGAATGTAACGGAATGGTATTGATGGTGTGAGTAAGTCTGGATGAATAGTTTTAAACATGTTATTACATAGACGCAAGTCATCTGTTGATTTCTCAGTTGTGCTCCTGAGACATGAAATATTTAAACACAACTAACATGTGATTTACTTAAACAAGAATTAATCCAACGTGTAAACAGTAATCTAAAGACAGTGAGAGCCATAGTTCGATACATGAAATCTTCTCTTATCTATGCATATAAAAAAAATTGTTCTTATTTGAGATATGTATGAACATACTTTTATTACCATTTTGATTTAATGGCTCCAAACATTAGTAAATTACTAAATACCTTGCAATACATGAGTGTATGTTTCAAAAAAGTATTCATAATTTTCAAGGTAATTATAAAAAACTGTTTTTATTGTAAACATTTTTTAACTGTATATTTTAAAATAATTGTTAAATTATTGAATCATATTGTCATTATAATTTTTAAAAAATTATTATTAGTATTAGTATTATTAATCCTGTAGTGTTGCTAGTTTTATGTGACCAGAATGTGGCATTTCAAAAAAGGTAATAAAATAAGGAATTACAAATTAAAAAGATATCAGGTGTAAATTAGTCCTTTTTTTAAACATTTAAATATTATTTATATTTTTATGATATTTTAAAATAATTTTTAAGGATTCTAAGATATACCATATACCATATCTTTAGAATATACCACACTTAAAAAAAAACTATTGAAGAAAATTAGACCCCCCCCCCCCCCCCCCACCAGAAAAATAAATAAATAAATACATTTTATATATGCTCATTCATTTTGACCAGACTTCTGATGACCAATGAACATGTTCAGAGTCATTTTGACACTTTGTGTGGCTTATATATGACTCTGAACATGTTCATTGTTCATCAGAAGTCTGGTCAAAATGAATGAGCATGTCATACTGTATTTCTACATTTATGATTTGCTCAAAAGGCAGATGAAGACCTTTGATTGATTTGTAATAAGTAATAAGTAACTTATAAAATAAAATTTCAAACATATATGAATACCTTTGCTAAGGAAACAAGCACTGGACATTTTAGTCTTCTTCCACTTTATCTTAAACAAATAGAGAGATCTTTTTTCCGCATGCTCACTTTATAGAACTGATCTTTAACCTTTAAATTCCCTGGTCAGAATAGTGCTAAAGGTAATGCCCACAACATGACAGAGGCTAAACACATATCATACATAACTCATCATTACATAGATTATCTGGCAGATGGTTATCTGCAAGTCAGCAAGTCTGGAAATATCAGTGTACTGTAAATGTACCCTCTCAGCACAAAATAAAGCCCATTGCGACATAAAAGCGGCATGACAGCTATGAATGCAGACAGAGTAGCAGGTTTAAGTATAGGATCACAATGTATTGTTTAAATCCATCGGTTTCCCAGCATCTAAGAGGCATCTAGACACAAAAACAGTTGGATTGGGGTCAAACACTCGGGACAGAAGCCCTGCCTCACATGTTTATTAGACAGATAGTGTTTTCCTGGTTGGCTGAGCGTAGCTTCAGGCTCCGTTCCACTGCTGGCACTCTCAGCTCTGCAGCAGTGGCAGGTTTTACTCTCTGCCTGCACCTGTCCTTTACACTGGAGGTTCCCCAGACTGATTATTGTAAAGCAGAATTCAGATTTCACGCCTTGGCACAACAAAGCAATGTCAGAAACATTTTTATTGTTGGAACTTTGGACTCTGTTCTGGCCTTGGAGCTGTTTCTCAAAACCAATGCAAATGAGCACAAGTGGAAAAAAGGCTTTTGAATTCAGGATATGTCGGTTAGCATGGCTCTGGTGCTTCATGGAGTTTAGCTCATAAATGTCAAAAGAAAAGGTGGGAGTAAAAGAGAGTGAAGTTTCCCTCAAAGGGTTTGAATCTTAAATGGAACAGAACTAGTTTGAGCTGTGAAGTCTGAAGCTGTTTTTACTATTGAGAAAGATTTGACTGGATTCATGGATGTTTCTACAGCTGTGGCTCTGTTCTGTAGGGGGTTGTGCTAAATCCTGTCAAATGGTGCTTTTGGTATACAGTGACCTAATGGAATATAATCCCCAATGCGTAAATGGATATTCTGTACATTATCATTGGGTTTAAAGGAATTGTTCACCTAAAAATTAATATTTGCTAAAACATTTACTCTCTTTCTCATGTCATTCAAGATGTAGATGAGTTTGTTTCTTCATCTGAACAGATGTGGAGAATTGTAGCATCACCAATGGATCCTCTGCAGTGAATGGGTGCCGTCAGAATAGGAGTCCAAACAGCTGATAAAAACATCATAATAATCCACATCACTCCAGTCCAGTTAATGTGTCAGAAACAAATCCATCATTAAAGCATTTCCAACTTCAAACTGCTGTTTCCATCTATGATAGGAATCCTCTATCCAGACAGAATATTGTTTTCTCCAGTGAGAAAGTTGTCTCATTTGAATCAGAAGATAAATAATACAATGAAAACAGTCCAAAACATCTCTAATAAATATGTGGGTGGATTTTGATGTGAGAAGACAATAGGGGATTAACATTTTCACTGGAGGAAGCTTTATTATGGATTATGGAGTAGTATTTTGGCCAGAAGTGAGAATTTAAAGTTAAAACGCCTTAAAAAAAACATGCAGGTTTTCACTTCACAAGATGTTATCTGATGGACTGGAGTTGTGTGGGTTACTTGTGGATTATTGTGATGTCTCTCATTCTGACGGCACCCATTCACTGCATAGGAGCCATTAGTGAGCAAGTGATGTAAGTGATGTAAATTTCTCCAAACCTGTTCTGATGAAGAAACAAACTCATCTACAAATGTTCATTTTTGGGTGAACTATTCCTTTAATGTTATTGTTCAGTGCTTGTTGCTAAGATACACAGGAGATGAGCTGTGATGTTCAGTTTGAGTAAATTGAATCAAACCAGTTGTTCTGCTAATGATCATTAAGTAACAAACAACCAGGATTCTAACATCTGAGCTGCTTTGATTCAGTGATTGTAAAGAACATACTTGTGCAGGTAGGTCAGTGATGGGAATGTCAGTGAACCAAGTATATTTGTAGTCAAGGAAACAGGAAGCACTATTATATCGAGAAAATGTTTGCAGACTGAAACACTTTGAAATTCTCTCAAAATAACGGATGTTTTGTTCATTCATATATCATGCGAGAACTGTTTGTTAATGTTGTATTAATGTAAAATGTAATATTAAAGTTGCTTTGACTCAACTGTACACATGACTATGCAAATGATAAAGGCTTATTCAAAAACTATCATCAGCTTCCTGATGATGTTTCTGATAGCAGAATACCAACAAGAGCTGAAATGATTCCTCGAGATATCCTTGATGAAATGTTTTGAAGAAACAGTATGGATCATAAATTACCCCATAGTAATGCTGAAACACAGAAGGATGAGTATTCAAGCACTAAATAAATGGAAGTATATTCATAGTTTTACATTTACTAGGTTATTCTTCATTATGGGGAACTTTCTTGTGCAATATGAGGATTAAAAAAAGAATCATTCTAGTTTTAAATGGATTTCAGCTATTTTGTGTGTTGTTTTAATCACTTTTAAGAGTGTTGAAAGGTTTTAGCTTACATTTTATATTTATAAAAAGTGTATAAGAAATGTTGTACTTTCATTTTCTGAACTTTTTTGTTGTGAATAATCACAGTACCAGAAACTGCTGTTGCTTACCATCATGGCAAGCATTTTAGAGAACTATTGAGTTTCTCCAAAACTCTTATATTTAGTTCTGATAGGAAATGAGAAGTGATGACGGCAGCAGAGTGACAGTTCGAACATGGGAAATATCATACGATTTTAGAGTAGCTTTATTAGATTACCAAAACGATTAGTGTTTTACTTAAAATTCTTTTTAATTATGCACATTTAAAATTAAACTTGTTTGCTTTTTCTACAAAACTGAAAAATGTCATTAATGTCACATGTAATTTTTATTACAATCACAGATTTTTTGTATAACTTGTAATACTGTGGAATCAGATTTGTATTCAAAATTTTCTAGATTTAAAGTCAAAAGCCCTTCTAATTGAAGAATCACCCTGCTAAGCAAACCTAACTAACCTAATATAGTGAAACATTTATTGAACATGTTTTAATTGACCCAAAACTCAAGTGGGATAAGTGATATTTATTGCTGTTTATCATGTAAAATTGTAGTGCAATGTTGTCTAGATATAATTTTAATTTCTAGATTGTGCAAAATTGTTTCATTCTCGAAATGTAAGGCCATTGTGACTTTTTGTACAAACTTTCCATTGTAGGTGTGTAACACACATTACTACTAGAGAGACTTGCATGTTTTTTTTATAAGAACTGCAGTGTCTGCATGACACACCAATATAAACCTCATTAAAGACACATAAAACATTAAAATAAGGCAAGTCGCTGTAGTCAGTTGTTTCACTCCTGAATCGCCAAATGGATTTGGCCAATTTCCCTTGCATGTTGTGTCGATAAGTTGTAACTGTGGAATGTCGATTCTCCACTTCGATCTGTTTTTTACGTGAAGCTGACAGCGTTAACTGTCATCAGATATGTTTGGCCAGTCTCAGACACAACAGGGCTTGTCTGATCTTGTCACACTCTGTTATCGAACGAGGGGGTAATTGCAATTTTCTCAGGATAACAGGGAGGTACGTTTGATTGTTGTTTTGTTGACTGCACTCACTCGCTCCATGCCGCTCAAATAGAATTTGCTTCCTGCCGAGGAAGTGTCTGACTCTTTCATGTAAACAAAGCAAATTTAATTAAACCAAATTATCAGAGTGGTGCTGGGAAATCAAATGCTTCTGAAGAGCGTGCATAATGTGCCACATCAAGCTCAACTGCGTGTCATTTGCCTCGGTCCTTTAGTGGGTGGTCATGCTGCAGATAACTGGACTATTAGAATAATGTCACAACCACTCATGACTTCAGTCAGCAGAATACAAAGCCACAGGCAATCATTTCTTATATTCTTGTTGTTATGATTAACATTTTGTATTCTCAAGATGTTATATAATATAGGCAATATAAACAAACAGGAACAGGAATTCAAGAGGTATATTGTACGACATCATATTTTTAAAATAATAATGGTTTTGGATAATCAATTTGTAAGATTCCCATGGTGAATTTATGTTGGGTTTTTTAGAATAAAGTTCTTGGGTTCATAAGTAAAATAGGAGTTGTGGTTAATGTTACTTACACATTTTGTTCTACATCATAAATTACACACAATCATACATCAGACATTGTGTTTCAAAACCATTGTGTGTTTTAAAATGTTAGTTGCTGGCAAGTTTCTACAAAAGAACTACTAGAGTTGTTTTTCTGTTTCATCAAATATATCAATTCACAAACTTGTGGTAGTTGCAGAGAAAATAACAATTAGAGTATGTACAGGGTACATAATGATTTAAAATGTATGTTTTGGAAATGATTATAATGTTGCACTGTAAAACATAAAATGCTTATTGTCTTCTGGGTTTAAGGACTATAAACTTAATTGTAGTATGACAAAAATGTATCTGTGTCATTTTGAAAACCACTGAATCTGTCACCACTGCTAAATGTACAATATCATGGCTAAATAAATCCTATTTTACAAAAGTTGTGAATGCAAGTGCAGGAGATTAAAAAAAGAGCATGTACTTCAAAATAATGGCAAGAAATCACATACTTCTGTTTACTTTACAAAAACATACAGTGCAACAAGTGTCTGATTCAGAAGTCTTGTTCTTATCTTGAATAGTTAATAAAGGCTCAAACTTCTCATGCCTACTGAGCTGTAACCTATTATCACCTTGATATTAAGCAAGCTTTGTTTACGTAAGGTTTGTGATACTTAAATCAGTAGTTTTATTGACTACTTGTTCATATGGCATCCTTTAGTAAAAAATTACACATTTGCAACTGAGTTTTTTTTTCTGTGTGTGTAGTAAAGGATCAGACCACTGATGCTCATGTAGTACTACTGTTTATAGACTGTCATTTAATTATGTTCTTGCAATGGTTTTAGGCAGTGTCTACCTTCCTGTTTATGATTGATTTCACGGAGAGAGATTTCGACTGAATGTTAGGTCTGTGGGGACGTCTGAAGAGCTGTAGAGCAGGGTTAGTTTGGCATGCTGCCCATGGGTTTATATGGCACACAGAGGGGTTTTAGCCTCTCTGCCTCTGACCATTCAGCCGTATAGAGTGAGCCGAATACTGCAGCTTCACAATGAAGCCGATCTGTTTATGAGAAATTAAAAATGATGGTGTGAATGTTTTTCTCCCCCTTCTGCTTATGATTTCATTTCAGGTGTGATGGTCATGTGGACACTGTGATCAAAAGATTACAGTGTCTCTCCTGTGGGCTGTGGCTTATGACCGAGCCATACAAATGCTTCTCTGTTTAGTCATCTTCAGAAGAAATGAGGGGAGGCATATTTACTCACTGGCCGCAAGCAGACAATGTTTGTGTTGTTGAAGAGAAATGTGTGAAGTCAGGTCTCTGATGTGCTGCTGAAATGGCAGAAACGTGAATGAAGGAAAACTGCAATGACAAGCCATTCACGCTCATTTATTGAGCGAGGTTTGTGAGTAGGGTTGCTACTTTAGCATCAGCAGAGAAAAATCAATTTTCTCCATTTTTTTATGCGGTGTACGCCATTTGAGAATTAAGTAAACAATTTATGACATATACAAATTATAATTCAATTATTTTACTGTAAGTGGCTCAACCACACAAATGTTAAAAACTCTAATTTTTAACTCTGACAGTTGTAGTGTTGTCATTTTTCAATGCAAATTGATGAATGTGATGAGTGGGGCGGGGCCGAGAGCCATGGGAACGGAGCGAGGCCGGTGGAGTAAGTCATAATGTATGACACCTGCGCCACTCACCAGTCTCGAGTCCCACGGAGGAGCTCCGGAAAGATAAAAGGAGGAGTGAGGTTGTTTTTGTTTTCATTATTGTTTAGGTGGAGGCTCTAAATAAGCCCTTTTGGGGTTTCTGCTTCTCCCTGCATAGTATATTTTATTTATTGCATATAGTTTATTTTTGTGCAACTAAACTAAACTAAACTAAAACTTGGTTCACAGTGAATTCTGCGAACTCCACTACATGTGGAGAGATCCAACATGTGCAGCATGCACCAGTTACACTTTATTTTCACAAAGCATTTCATAATTTTTTGGACAGATGATTATAACATTTCATGAGATTTGTAATGAAAAGCATTTTTAAACCTGTTGTCAGAAACTTAAAGGTTTTCTTGTAGTTTTCCACCAAAATAAAACTCAAGAGTTTAACTCTTGCAAGTGAAGAAAGTACTTTTAAAAGTAATTTTACTACTTCAAAGAAATTAATATTATTATGAAATATGTATTATTATTACATTATTATTTTTATTATATATAATCCCTTCAGAGCTATCAGGCCTGGGGAACCTCAAACAGCAGAGTATTAGTTAATAATAAGAAAATACTATGAATATGGCCAAAAGAAATTGGTCTTAGACACTGTTAAAGGGGTCATATGATGCAATTTCAATTATTCCTTTCCCTTTGGAGTGTTACAAGCTCTTGGTGCAAAAAGAAGATCTGTAAAGTTGCAAAGACTAAAGTCTCAAATCCAAAGAGATATTTTTATAAAAGTTAAGAGTCAACCACTCCTACTTAAAACGGCTCATTCTAATGCACCCCCACATGTCTGCGTCACAATGTCGGAAGATTTGTATAACACCGCCCAAATGTTCACGCAAAGAAAGGAGGCGTAACTTTTATTCTCTCTGTAGTATTCTTGCTGCCGCCGCCATTGTAGAGATGCTGTGTGTTTCATTGTGAAAAAGAAACTCCTTTGTTTGGCCTTCCAAAAGAGGACGATATCCGCTTCATAATGCCTAGAGCTAGTCCGTGCTGGTTGCTGAGGAAATACATCAACTTCGCACTGTGAATTGCCGAATTGGCTATCACTGTGGACAAACCGGAGTCCAGCCCGAGGTCGTCAAATGTGGTTGCCCCAAGCCCACCGGCTGCTCCTTCGTCGAATCTGCCAGCCACGCCATTCTCAAGCCCACCAGACGCAGCTCACTCAGGCTGCTGGCCATTCTCAGTTCCAACTTTGCAAGGACAGTCTGGCGCTTCTGACTCACAGCCTGTAAGTATGCTTTTTATATTTAAATAATTTGCCACTGATGATTCAAACATGAGTTTTGAGCAGTGTAGAGTAGCACTTGTTGTTTGTTGTTTCTCCAGACATGGTTTTATGTTTACGCAGCACGATACGCAACGCATAAAGACAGTCTAAGTCATTATAATCAGTAATTATGTCCCCACTGGATGCAACAAATGCCTTGTTTATAAAGGGTTTTATTGTTTTTGTCTTGTCGCACCGGTTAAGGGGCATAACATTTCCGTCACACGCTTGAGGTATTCGTCCAATCACAATGCACTGAATAGCTGGCCAATCAGTGTACACCTCACTTTTCAGAACGATAAGCTTTGTAAAAATTGACCTGTTTCAGAAGGGGGGGGCATAGAGGAGCAACAATAATGTACATCATGTAGAAAATAATGGGTTTTTTGAACCTTAAACCGCATAAACACATTGCATAACACCAAATACACAACATAATGTTCTTTTTAGCAACGTCATATGACGCCTTTAAAGATACTGTCAAATTTTATTCTCTTAAAGTTAAAGGTAAAAGTTGAAGGTAATTTTTCACTGTGGTATCAAAAATAATACTGAATAGTGAATAGTTTTTCCAAGATATTGTATCAAAGTTAGAAATTCCAGTATCGTGAGCAAAAACAAATCAAGTGCGATAAATACTGAAGCTCCCTCATGTATTGGGTATAAGATGTCAAAATATGGATTTTATACAACAAACAGTAATTTTTAAATACTGTCAGTTTTGTACCACGCATGACTGCTGGCAACCTTATTTGCCCAATTTGTGCTCAGTTCACTTCTTTGTCACAGGGGATGTAAACTTCATGATCCCTGTGATCTGGTGGCTGCCATCCTGCATGGGTGGAGGGGATGGGGAGACCATATCTGAAAAGTTATATTGTAATAACCACCTAGACCAAACTAATAACCAGACTAGACTTTTCTTATTGACTGGCCCTTCCCTTTTCTCTTCCTTTCGGAAATGTGTTGTTATCAACAGAGGGCATATTAATAAAAGGCCTTGAAAAACAATGGCTAGCTAACAGAGAGCTGCTCTAGCCACCTCTGTGCCCAAAAAACTTCAAAGAACTACTATGTGTTTTTATGACTGGGCACTTTAGCTTGGAGCGACATTGGATCACCAGTAGTTTCGAGAACAGGAAGTGAATGAGAGTTTGGCAATAGTACGGTCGGCTGGGCGAATACCTTTGCTGGAATTGATGCATCAAGGTTGCACTTGCTAGTATGAGTAGTTGAGCTGTTTAGTATTTCTTAAATGACTTGTAGAAGTGAAACTAGAACTATTCTCCAGTGATCAGTGAGAGTGTGAGATGTTTGTGTACATGTGTCATCAACAGGATAAACAAAATAGAACAGATGTGTTAGATGAATGAGTTAGAATAGATGTGTTAAAATTAATGAGTTAGACCCATGGTTAATTACAGAAGACAGTTGTCGTAAGTGTGAAGTCTGTATCCGCATCGGTTTTGTTTTACTGGTTGTCATAGACAGTAGCTCTTTTCTAAAGCCTACAGTACACACTACATTCTGTCTACTTTTGCAGCTTCCTAACTGAAACACAACCTCATAGGCGACTAGTTGTTGCGAAAAAGGTGGAAAATCTCCAGTAATTTTAATAGCATCCTATCAAAATTCAGTATTTTTTGTCTTGCTTTGCAGTAAAAATATATATACCTTTTCAAAACAATATAAATTTACTTCAAGTAAAATGTATATGTATATGTATAAATAGATAAATGTTTGTTTGCTTCTTTATTCAATTCAATTCAATTCAATTCAAGTTTATTTGTATAGCGCTTTTTACGATACAAATCATTGCAAAGCAACTTTACAGAAAATTAAGCTTATCAGTGGTGACTGTCAGTTTATGTGCATATGGCAGAAATGTTCAGAAAAATCAATAAAAGACGTAAACAAACAGACGATTAAGACTATTAACAGCAATTATGCAATCAAACTTATAGCAAAAATGTGGTAGTTCTGTATGTTGTCTCTGGGTTAGCATCATCTGAGGTCCTCTGAGGGGTTGGCATCATCTCTTCTCAGGTGTTCTGGATCCAGATGGAGCTGTTGTAAATCCTAGTTACCACGGGATGTAAATCCCGTGGCGTAAAGCAAGAAACGCAAATCATAATCTCGTAGCTGCTGTTCCAGCCAGTAAAATTATTTAGTTTTAACCCAAGTTAAGAATAATAATGCACATTTGATCCAATATAACTGCAGTCCCTGCATTATTGATGCTTGGCCAAAGAGGTGTGTTTTTAATCTAGATTTAAACAGAGAGAGTGTCCTGAACCCCGAACATTATCAGGAAGGGTATTCCACGGCGTTTTGCCAAATGCGAAAAGCTCTACCTCCTTTAGTGGACTTTTGCTACCTAGGTACTAACAAAATCCAGAGTTTTTTGTGACCTTAAGCGTGATGGGTTGTAGCTAAGGCTAGTGTAGTACGCAGGAGCTAAGCCAGTAAGGCCTTATAAAATAAATAAATTTTGTTGATACGGGACTTAATAACCCAGGAGATGTAGTATTGTTGGTAAATATGATCATATTTCTTGACCTGGTAAACTCTAAGCCGCTGCATTTTTGGACTACCTGTAGCTGTTTTTGAGGATCAACCACCTATAATTACTCCAGTCTAGAGGTCCAAATGCATGAACTAGTCTTTTCTTGCATCAGGAACAGTTAACATGTTTCGTGCTTGGCATGTTTCTAAAAGAATGCTGTTTTTGTAACACGGGTGTTTTTACAGTAGAGGGAAGTGTCTAGTTATTAAACAGATTTTTTGACAGAGAGTGTGTCTGATACATTGGTCATCCGTCTAATTTTTTGCACACTTTATCACGTTTCAGACTCTGTGTAAGGGTCATTGTAAATAATCCCGTTCCAGAATCTGTATATTTAATAGGACAGAGTGGCAAGCCAAATGAGAAATGAGATGTCCCCATCCAATCTCGGACAGGTTTCTACCTTACAGCCGGTACTTAACACACTTTGTTAGCTTAGAGGTAATGGTTGTGCGTTGGTATCAAGTAAAACTAGCTGTCTTGTTGAGCAAGGAGCTAAGGATTTTATAAGTCTATTTGTTACTGGTGAGACAAATGAGATGCCCCCCTTAAATAAGTGGTCATAGAAAGTTGTTCTCAGAGAAAAAGTATTAGAAATGTTTTTTATTTTTTTAAATTGTTATTCATTGAATTCTTTAAAAGTGACATTAAATGTATTTTTGATAATTAAAATTATTTATTATGCAGCTTTTTTATTATTGATTGTTAATAGAAATGTTTGTTTATTGTGAATTAAGTATATTATATTGAATTTATTTATGATGGATCATGTGAGGATGTTTATTTTTTTTACTGTATTTTTGATGCGGTCTTGGTGAGCATAAGAGATACTTTTAAAAACATTAACACATTTTTGCCATCCCTAAACTTTTGAACAAAACTGCAGGTGTATGTCTATTACCTACATACAGTAGAAATTATCAGTCTTAGAGTGTCACCAAGATGGCCACAGAGTGAACTAACTTTAGTAGACTTTAACGATACGCTACTAAGCACAAAACAATCAGACGAGTAACTTTACTAGCTGTCCGCCATTCCAGTGCATTCTGGAATTCCCTTTTTAAGAAAGGATGCATGTAATGCCAGTTTATAATTTAGACAAAATGATGCATAATTATGCTATTTATTGACTGGTAATGTGTCAACGATGCCTGAAATTTCTGTTTAGCCTGAATCCTTACCAGGATGAAACCGGACAGCACAATAACGTCAGTTGCCCTGATAATGGTCCTGTAATATGAATAGGCCACATCATTGCATTTCCCTCATCTCTTTGCTTTCAGCAGTGTATGTCAAAGCAAATCAGTAATGGGAGCACAACAGCATGGTAAAATGATGCGATTAGGGCCATTACCCATGTTATTCCATTATTTCTTACCACTATGCCCATCTCTGGGGTTGTTGTCCGTCAAAGCAAGTAGGACATTAACTCTATTCAAAGAAAGTGTTTGTAAGCAGTGGAAAAACCAGCGGCTGGTGGCTTGCCAGGCTGAGATAATATGGAAATGTGCTGTGCTTAGTGTCGGACAATAGCTTGGTGCTCTATTGTGAATCAGGCTTTGGCAGATCATGTGACTGGCAGCACTGTCATGCACTGGTTTGGCTACGAACTGAAGGAATGCTTTCTTAAAGAGTTGTATTATTATCTGAAGCATGTTCCCAGACCCACTTTTCAGTCTTGAGGTTTCTAGGAATGTCCAAGTTTTGTGAACAGAAGGGTCCCTCATTGTGTATTTTTTTTTTTGTGTGTGTGAGTGCTGATTAGTGTGACAGAGAGGCTTTGGTCTACAGACATTATTACAATGACAATGGCCTCCGTTTTTGATGCCTACATAGTGTCTGCTCACCAAAATAATTACTGGTCATGCTAAAGGAATAGTGCTGAGGATTATGCTAATTCATACCAATGTGATTATATGAATGAGTAATACTCTATGACGCTCTTGAATTAATCTCTCTCTGGGTCCCATATGCTTGTATGGCATGATAATCTGTCTAAATGATACCAGTGTTTGTCAGCGATTGGTTTAATGGAGCAGCCCTCTCTCATAAACACATAGAGCTGCAGTTGCCCCTCTCATGTTGCTGGATTTGAAATATTATGGCATCTTTTATCACACCAGACTCTTTTAAGAATAGTTGCTGTGGTCTGTCTGGCTGTTATCTTTAATCATTGTGTCAGAGCTGCTATAAAATGCAGTTTGAGAGTTTCACTGCAGGAAAACTCCAGCACTGAATTTTTGATTCAACCGATTTCTCATACTTTACTGTTTTAAGCTTGAAGATGATCATTTAGAAGAAGCCAAAGTTTAGATACAGAATGGTTTGGTAAAACTTGAATAGCATCCTATCAAAATTCAGTGTTTTTTGTCTTGTTCTGCAGTAAAAAAAAATCGACACCTTCTCAAAACAATATAAATTTACTTCAAGCTAAATGTATATGTATAAATGTGTAAATGTATAGATAGATAAATGTTTGTTTGCGATGATAAAGTCTTACAATATCATCCAGATTGTCCAGATTCTGATCTCAAAATTGAGCAGCTGTTCCCAGAGGAAAAGTATTAGAAAAATAAACCAAATTTAAATTTAAATCAACTTGGTCTCAGATATTTATTTTCAAATCTCCTTGGTGAAACAGTTTTCATTTAGAAATTGCTAGTAAAATTCACAGATAATTGCAAAGAAATGGCATGAAACAAGTTGAAGTAAACATGAAATTATTTTAAAGTAAAAAGACTGAAATAGTATTTTCTTGTAAAACTTACCTTTGTTTTATTTATAACCTTGTAAAGTCTTTTTAAAATGTGTATTTAATACAAGTGTATTTTGTCAAATTGCCAATGACATGAGATGAAATACTCCTACAGTACACTAAAGACAGATTTTTAGATATTTTCACTAGGAAATGATACAAAATATTTGTTAAAAATAAAATTTACAAAGTAAACTTAATGTGGGTTGCATATATCTCAGATTATTTTTTGAAAAATCTTTGAGCTCATATTTAAATGTCTGACTTTTGATCTTAGAGGTTCAGGTGAGGTCTGGGTTTAATGCAGGCCAGTCAGGATCTTCCACACCAGACTCAGTAAACCCTTTTTATTAGTGACAACCTATGACCAAGCCACAAAAAAATTCACTGAGACCAAAAAAGCAGAAGAAAACCTGAGAACTGTTTGTCCTAATATAATGAGAACTTCAAATCAGGATGTTGCTGGGCTTTATAAAATTCACAATACCACATCAAGTTTATATTTGACAGGTAATTTAAAAGAAACGTTAAGAGGCAGAGAAAGGAAGAACGCAGGGAGGGGGAAGTGTGTGACTCAGGGCTTTTTTTTGAATATGTAGCAGCGAATGGAAAACAAATGGTGGCAACAGGAAGAAATCAAGAGCAAGTAAAAAAGAAGCGGACTGTTGTGCTGAGGTTGATTCAGAATGGACGGAGGGGAAATCCCAACAATAATCACACACCAGGAGATGACTGAGAGAGACCTGAAGGTTATTTAGGAAGAGACATGCTGTGTCTTACACAACTTTGATCTGATGCCTGCTTTAAATGACTTTGATGGCTTTATCCATCACTTCCCTCAACAACATCACTGCTGGTTTTCTTGCATAATGCATTAATAGTGGGCTGACCAGCATAGTGTTGAGTATGTTTTTTTAAGCAATAGGCCTGACCACAATTTAAGACAACACACTTTCTTTACATGTTATCACATTTCAGAGTGAAACAGGTTTTTTAGTGAGAAAATAATTATTTATCCGGATTGAGTGGATTTTTGAAAGTGGCATATTAGAATGGAGTCCCTCTAAATACCATGGGTGCAGCAGGCACAGTGATATTACACAGCGCCTGGAAATTTGCCGGCTGCAACTCTGCAATTACACTAACCGGTCATGTTGTAAGTTACCTAGCTGGGGACTATTTTCAGGTGCTGCGTAATATCATTGCGCCTGCTGCACCCATGGTACGGCAGCAAAGTTCCTTGATTATTACGCCAGAATTAGAATATAGTACCTAGTCATTTCAGCCCAGAAAATCGCAACTTTTTATTTTCCATTGGTTTTAGTACACAATGTAACTACAGAAGAGTCAAGTTTTAAATAGGAAAAATATCGAAACTTTTTGGTCATTTTTGAGTGAGATGCTAACGGTCTAATCAGATTCAATGATCTATGCTAAGCTGCAGCTAAAAGTGCTACCGCCAGACTGGCTAAATGGATTCAAAAACGGTAAAACTCAACTGTTTAACTCTAGGGGAGTTGGAAAATTAACCTATTTTCAAAAATAGTGGAGTGTTCCTTTAACTACTGACAAGATTTTAGAAAGCCTACATTGCCTAAAATAGCAGCCTAAAACAATGCCTATTTAAAAAAAAATCTAAAAATTCAGATGCATTGTTCATTATAAGACCAGGAACACCTATTAAGAAAGTAACTATGGTCCATTTTGATTTCATGTGGTGTAGCCCTCAGATTTCAACAGATTCCTGATTAAAGGTGTCATATGATGCGATTTAAATTTTTCCTTTCTTTTTGGAGTGTTACAAGCTCTTGGTGCATGAAGAAGATCTGTAAAGTTGCACAGACTAAAGTCGAAAATCCAAAGAGATATTCTTTATCAAAGCTAAGACTCTGCCACGCCCCCCTAAAATGGCTCATTCAAACACGCCCCCACACGTCTATGTCACTGTGTGGAAATATTTGCTTAATGCTGCCCAAATGTTCATGCAAAGAAAGAAGGCGTGGTTTCAGTAACCGCAGTAAGTGTTGAAGCAGTCATGTCAGGGAGATGCTGTGTGTTTCTAGGAGAAAGCAAACGCACTTTATTTGGCCTTCCGAAAGTAGATGCATTTAGGAAGCTTTAAGATTACTTACAACAGAACAGCAACACATTTTATGGACAACTGTTTTGTGAACCTAGAGAGGAGGTAATTCTGACTTTGCTACGACAATCTGGTGCTTCTGAATCAGCTACTGTATGTTTTGTTATTAAAGTATTTGCTATTGAATGTTCAAATGTGGAGTTTTGCACGTCTTGTGTATGTGTGTGTGTGCGTGTGTGTGTGTGTGTGTGTGTGTGTGTGTGTGTGTGTGTGTGTGTGTGTGTGTGTGTGTGAGAGAGAGAGAGAGAGAGTAAAGACAGGGTCGCACAGTGGAGTCAGCTGTCTTAACCGTCCGTGGCTTGTGTTTTGCAAACACATACGAGCTTCATCACTGTCTGTCACGCGACTCTGTTCACCTTTTAATTGTTGGCCAATTAGAGCTGACTGCGCTTGTCAGAAAGAGGGGGAAAAAAAGCGTTTGAGAGAGGCGGGGTATAGAAGACTTACAATAATGTACAGTATTTTAAAAAATAATGTGTTTTTTTGAACATTAAAGCATGTCAACATATTCTGTTACACCAAATACACAAAATAATGATCTTTAAAAAAAGCATCATATGACCCCTTTAAACATCTATTCGGTAATGCGATATATCACAATACTGATTATGCACGATATTGTTATTGTGGGCACTTCAAAATACAGAGAATAATTATTTATTACAAATTATTCAGAATTTTGAATGCATTTTAAGAATACTTTCCCCATCAACTGGTCACAATGCACAACGCCACTGTGTGCTGCGTGAAAGACGTATGTGCACTATGATGTAAACAAGCACGGATGAGAAGCGCATGGCGGAACGCGTAAGAGATGCTCTGAATGAAAGCACATTCACTCTCTGACAGCAGATGGTGCTGAACAGCAGAAATGCAGTCGTTACCCTGGAAATCCTGGCTACTTTCTGTTTCTGAAAGGTGTTTAAATGATTTAAATAGCCATTCAGATTTGTGTATTTGCTATGGTGTTCATCACGGCACCAAATACTTAAATATTTAGACTTAATAGGCTATTTATTTTCAAACTTTTTTACATTTTAATCTGGACTACAACATGCCCTAGATATTGTTTGAAAGTGTTTTGATTCTTTATTGTTCGGTCACACTTACATTAGGGCTTCATTAGTTGACATTAGTTGCTTTATAGTATTTAAATGTTCAATTATTTTTGTTCTAAGAAAAAAACATTAAACATGTTATACTATATATATAAAACCCTTTTATCAAATAAAAAAAATTAGGTGTGATAATACCGCATACCGTGATAAAAGCATTAGCAATTAATCGCAACATGAAAATTTGATACCGGCATATCCCTATTCCTGATAATGGGGCTTAAAGAGTTTCTCTTTCATTCCCCCTCATTTTCAATCCCATTCCTCCAAATATGTGACCGGCCATTTGAGAGCGTCTCTTTTCATCACTCCAGCACCTTCTAGGCAGGATGCCAGTAAAGCAGACTTGTTTGTAAGTGAAGAAGAAGTACTTAAAGAACACAGGCAAGTAAATCTTCAGCTAACCTGTTTGCCATGGTTTCTGCGAGACCTGTAAAAGCTGTAAATGTCATTTTTCCATCCTACCCCTCATTTGTCATTGGTAGGGACTGTGAGCCAACAGAACCCTAAATCACACACATGTACATACCCCAAAACATCAAACTTCCACCCCAGCTGTTCCTGCCGTTTAACCGCCGCTGAGCAGAAATAATTGCTGCAGAACGTTCCAGAGAATGACTTTGCGACCAAATCTCAGCGAGTACTGAGAGGCCAGAAAGAGGCATGGACCATCAAAACAGATGCTTCATTTTCCCTCCAAAACTGTAAATGAGCCTTTATGGTTTGGACTGGTGCTAAGATCTCTCACATTACACTTGCTCTGTCTCCTCATTTCACACACAGTTCTCCATCTTCACATGAAATAATCAAGGGTAAAGCCATTTCACACATACTCAAGCAGCGTGAAAGTGAAGCAACTATGTGACTGCAACAGAAGTTAGGCTTTGTGCTTTCACACTGATGACGTTTCGGGTAAATAACTGAACTGCAGCTTTATACCGAAAAAATTAAAAGTAATATTATTTATTTATTTGGTCACACTTTATTTTAAGGTCCAATCCTCACTATTAACAAACCTATGACATTTGCCTTAGTAAACTACTAATTTAATAGTTAGTAAGCTAGTTGTTAAGTTTTGGATATTGGGTAGGATTAAGGATGTAGAATATGGTCATGCAGAATATGTGCTTTATAAGTACTAATAACAGCCATTATGTTATTAATAGGCATGCTAATAAGCAACTAGCTAATAGTGAGAATTGGTCCTTTTACTAAAGTGTTACCATTTGTTTTAAATACTTACTTAATACCTGACTCAGTATTTGCTTTAATAATGTCCAGAATAATTTTTTTTTAAATTTGTTTATGGAGAGTTGGCCATTTTAATTATTACAGACTTCATAATAACCAAATCTACATTATCCAAATGATAATTAATCTTGCTAAAATAGAACCCAAACCCCAAAATGTGGCTATAAACTATATAAAAATTTGTCTATAAACTGCTCAAATCATCTGAATTCTGTCAGGTTTACTGAATAGATACGGCATGTTTAACTTGCATCAAGCCTGACACATAATGGGTGAGTTACCTCCAGGATTGGCCGTTGCTTCATAATAGCTTATATTGTTACATTATGTCGATAAATAAGTATAAAGTGTATTTCCACAATATTTTTGCTGAATTCAACACCAAAACGTCTATCCTTCTTATCCGCAACACAGTTTTGCTTGGGCAGACAGTTTGAATACTGTTACCTGTCAATATGGGTGGTAAAATAAATATGCGCTGCTTCAAGGATGACTCAGATGCTATACAGTTCTTTTACGTGCACTTTGAGAATATTTTAGTGTGATTCATCGACTGCTAATGTCATATACTTACACGCTTGTTCCATTGTCTTTTTATTTATAGCTTTTTCTTTTGATCTCTCTAATTACTTAGCCTGTCTGTGCTGGGATTTTGGGAGGATGCAGCATTTTTGGTGCCATGACCCGAGCATTCTGTATTTTAATGCAGAGCAGTGGAGTGGGCAGAGAGGTGCTTGCTGTCTGCCAGATGGGCACTTAGAGTCTCCACTGGCTTTAAATCCCACAGTTAGCATTCCCGACAGTACTCGTCTCCCAGAAAAATTGCCCAAGTGTAGAATTTCAGCCAAAGGCGGGAGGGTTTGGGGAAATTTTTACCTAAATAAACTGTCATTTGAAATATTATGTTATTGTAGGCTGAAAATGTTATATATTTGAGAATATTTGGCAAGCACTGTAAAGCGATCTTCTCTTTTTTGTGGCTAGAGGAAGTTTCCATATCCACTTTAGCATTTAGTTGAGAAGACAAGTTTACATTAACATATTTGAAACTGTGATGTGCATGGGAATGATCAGGCCACATGTGTTGATTTGGTCTCTCTGAGGTTTTCTTTTCACCGCCACTAAGGATAAAGCTGGCAGCTGTGATGGCCATAAAGCTAAGTGTTATGGGAGAATAATAAGAAATGAGCATAGGTGCCCACCCGTAGCGTGCTACATGTTTTTCTGAACCAGTGTTGTTGCAGTGATTGGACACAGATGTGGAATATGGAAAAGGGCTGTGGCTATACAGTATATCTCCACATGCCTACTACAATTGTTGGAAAAGGTAATCACATACACTAACGTCAAAAGTTTTGTGGTCTGTACGATTTTTTTAATGTTGTAATTTATTACTGTGATGACAAAGCTAAATTTTCAGCATCATTACACCAGTCTTCTTCAGTGTCACATGATCCTTCAGAAATCATTCATTCTAATATGCTGAATAGCTGCTTCAAAAGAACAGCATTTACTGCCACTTTTGATCAATTGAATGCATTCTTGTTAAATAGAAGTATTAATTTTCTTCTAAATGAACTGACCCCAAACTTTTGAATAGTAGCGTATTCCCACTTGTCAAATCCACCAAGGTGCATTGTGTTGCGATACCCATTCAAGGCTCAGTCAAACTGTTTTACTTAAAGCTTAATTTACCATGTAGTGTGTCTGAGAGGTAAAGTGGTTGTCATATGGAACAGTACGTCCCTCTGAGGACAGAACAGACGGGAGAGAGAATTACATCGGCAGCCGGAGTCCATCACTAGTGATTATAGTATCACGGCTTTGATGCCCTGTGTCGTAACTCCATTAAAGGTCCTTTGTGTGCTGTCATCTTTACAAACCAACTCCTCACAGAGAGAGAAATAGATGGATTGTCTGAACAGCTGTGACAAATACAAGATTGTCCAAAGAATGGAACATATTAAACAGAAGCTGTTCTAGTGAGCAACAATTATGCTGCCTTCTAAGATAACTTGTTTTAGCCAAATTAGACAAAGGCAACATTAATTGAAAAGGCAAAAGTGTCAATTGAAATAAGTCAAATCAAACTGAAAGCTGATGAATTTAGCAAGTATTTTTATGTGCTGTGCATTTTTATGCATATTAAAGCACTGTATGTGTTTAGCAAATTGCTGTAGCATCAAACTCTACTGGAATCAGTTGTGAGTCAGGAGTCTTTTGCGATTCCCGAGAGATTGTTTCAAAGGTTCAGTTCTGTTAGGATATCCATATTGCCTAAGATGACAGCTGTCTATGAATTCAGTGAGACAGCTAGACAGCTTGCTAGGTTTTAAAATAGAGTTTTAGTCTCAAGAATGTAAAAAGAATGTAACACAATCTCAAAGATGATGCAAAGCCTTGAAATGTGCTACTATTAGTGTGCGGTTTAATATTAGCTGTTGTTTGATCGGGTTTAATGTCAAGTTATTGTGTGCATGCATAGGTACACTACTGTTCAGATATGTTTTTAATGTTTTTGAAAGCAGCTCACTTAGGCTGCATTTATTTTATCAAAAATACAGTAAAATTTTAATATTGTGAAATCTGATTACAATGTAAAATAACTGTTTTCTATTTTAAGATATTTTAAAATGTAATTTATTTCTGTGATGGCAAAGCTGAATTTCCAGCATCATTCATTCTTCAGTGTCACAAGATCTTTCAGAAATCATTCTATTATGGTGTCATAAGCCTTTAAAAATATTTAATTAGGATTTTTTAAAGCAGTATTTATTTTTATTATTTTTTTTTTTGCTGTGATACATTTTTTTGGATTCTTAGAGTAGAAAGTACATGAGTAAGGGGGAAAAAAATCTTTCTGACACCAACCTTTTGGATGATCATAAACACTGGGTCATGGTGTGACTCAGTCTTCTGTTTCTCGGATGTTTCTCCTTTTTCTCCTCACGAGTTTCAGAAGATATATTTACACTCTTATTGTATCATCATATGTGTCAGTTGTTTATTTTTATGTATCCTGGGGAAATGTAGTCTCCTAAGCAATGAAAGAACAACTTTAGAGAAATAGCATATTCCTTTGTGTCTGTATAAATGCAGCATAGACACTTTTGAGCTGAGTAAAGGTGTGGTTAGTGTTACTGACAGTTTCATGTCTGTTTTCTAGCTAAGACCACTTCCAAAGGTCTAAAGACGACATGCTCAGTAGAAGGGAGTTTCACTCGTTCTCCCTCCCTCATTTTTTCTCGTTGCACTCTCGCTCTCATCTTAAAGAAGCCCACATCAAAGCGCCCATTTAGTGCTGGTTGGCAGGTGTAGGGTTTTATGATAGCATAATGATTTCCTGTCAAAAACACCCCTCACATGGTCTTGATTTGTGCGCTCATAAAGCAGTAGGGGTGTACCTTTGAGGCTTCACTTTTTGTTCAGTTTAATCTTAAAAGAAAAGAAGGTTAATGCATAACTTTTGACATAAACTGGATTTTATGGTGTCTGACCATTTGCACTAAATGCAAATCTTCAAGTTATTCATCAGCCTTTAACATCTGATCTTTTTTTTAAATGTACACCCAAATGGTTTGTTTCTTCAGAAATGCAATTTATAATCCTGGTATCGTGTTAACGAAAGGAGAAACAACAGTGACGGCTTCTACACTGAGCCCCTGATGAGCAGCTACTGTTTCAGTTGCTGTTTCAAAGATTGAATCACTTTTCTGAATTGCAACACTCCATTTTGTTCACTTGATGGTCGCCATAATTGCCTTATTTAACAGGCTCATAATCTATTTAATTGTGAAAAAGCACCTTAAAGTCTCTGATGACCAAGTTTTTGTTTAATAGATATAGAGTAGTTTGCTTTAAGCGTAAATGTTCTTACTCATGATTGCAAGGGACAATATGAGAAACTTTTTAAATGAAACCACAAAAACAGTTTAAAACCATAGAAGAAAAGAGGAAGTTGTAGTTCTCTCTTTTTAACCTTAGCTCATACCAGAGTCCCATGTTTCTTTCCTTTGGTGACAGCGTCTCTAAGAGTTTGACCCGTTTGAGACCTCATTCATCCCTCCTCTGAGACACTGTCCTAATCTCCTGTTGACCTACAAATTCATTGTCCCAAGCGGAATGTCAAGCACAAGTACAATGCCTTCACCCGTCCCACAATCCTGAGTGCCACAGATGTATATCAAGGCCTTTGAAGGAAAGCGGAACATTTATAAATGTTACTTGTACAATTGCTTGTTTCTGTGTTCAAGCAGATGCAACAATGTGTTAATCCACTACAGATTTGTGTTTGGCTCCCATACATACATCTGCGGTCATACACCTCATTTCATCATCTGAGACATCTTTCTGGAGTCAGGAGTCTCCATAAGGCCGCATTCCTCTAATGCCATGGGGAACACCGGTCTGTATTCCTCTGTTATTGCTCATGCTTGTGTATTTTTAGGCTGAGTTCTTTCTGTGCCGCAGAACTTATGTTTCCTGTGGCCTTGTGCTCTGCCTGATTTATTTAAGGCCCTTGAGGGTCCCGCAGGGCCAAGGCACTAGCCTTGAAGGAGTCCCTGGAAAGACCTCCTGGTTGTGTGGCATTAGAACTGGATTTACTCTCTCTTTAATTATGAGGGGCTGTATGGACTCTGTTTACTGCAGAGGCTCAGAGAGGAACTAATCCATCATCCTGTTTGTCAACTCCAGCGGGAGTCTCAAACAGCCTGATATGTGGAGAGAGCTTTCTGAGAATATAGTCCCGAGTATGTGAACACCAGGCAATGAGGGTAAAGCCTTCTGTCACAAGTAGAAATACTGCATTGGCTCTCAGAGGATTGCAAAATATTCCTTTTATGGCAGTTCAGGCGTAGGAAAGAAATGCAGTTTCTTTGTAATGCTTACTGTGCTCTTAAAGAGATAATTCATCCGAAAATGACAATTTTCACAATTTTTTTGAAAATTATATTATAGTATGTTGTATTATCATATTATGGAGTGAACCTAGAAACTATTGGTATGGATTTTTTTTAATGGATTTATAGTTTTTTTTTTTTTGTGGGGGGTTGAATTTTATCTCTCTACCTGAAAATGATAGACTTTTTAATTGGGTAAAGTATCCTTGTAATTTTCTCACTTTTTAAAAATTATATTATATTCATCATAATTCTATTTATATTTATATTATAATATAGTTTTTGTCTTGCTTTTGTTTTTTCTTTATAAAAGAAAGGGTAGGAAAATGCTATATTTGTAATATTTCAATACGTTATATAATAATAAATGCATTTTTATCTCCTTCAACTTTAACTGATTTTTAGTTCTGTTTGGTGACTCCAGTGGAGTAGAAATTACACCCTTCAACTTTAACCAGGCTCAAGTCTAATTGAATTTTTACTTGATTTCTCATCAGCCCAGCTTTAACCCAGCCTGTCACTCAGATGGTTATTGTCCATACCGGATTGAGGTCAGGGCCCAGCAGTAGATATGAGATTTTCCAGCTTGTGAGGAAAAAATTTTGATAGCCATTATAGAACCATTTGAACAGAATTATTAATGACCCTGTAGGATTGAGGGAAATTTGAAAAGCGAGCTGCCGGACAGTGCTCTGGGATTCGGGTGCTTCATCATATTTCATGCTAACGACTTGGGCTTTGAACGGCAGCTCAAATTACATCCTGATAGAGTGATCAGGCAGAAAGCCAGACAGACATGATGGGTAATATGTCAGTGCTGAAGAATGGAGAGTGAGGGCGCTGGTGTATATGGACGTGTGTGTGTATGTGAGCTTTACTTGCTCAGATTTAAGCATCGAGGGAATTAATGCTCTGATAGGAGAAATTAAGGCAGTCAATTGAGATGTAATTGTTGCTAATGGAAGGCGGTTTTTCAAAACCTTTCAAGCCAGCTTTCAGTACAAACACTAAAAGAGGATGTGAAGAGCCGTGGGGCTTTTGAGCCGCAGGTGTGGAGTAGAGTAACACTAGCCTGATTACTAATGTACCAACAAAAACAAACTACATTCGCATTTCCTGAACAAAGCACCAGTGCAGTACCTCACGGCGAGTGTCACGCCGGATGGCCAAGTACACTATAATTTTACAAATAATACTGTTTTTGTGCACAAAATGCAAAAACATCATATTTTGTATTTGAAAAATATTCTGTTTCTGACAGGGAGACTTATGAACTTTCTTTTGCTTAAATTTCTATAAAGTATAATAAAGTATAATATTTACAAAAAACAAGGAAGGACCTTAAGCCTAAGACTTAAAAAAGACTTAAAAGGCTAAATTAATTTCAGAAGTGTAATATTTATAGTTAGGAATCAGAACAAACCCTAATCAGAATGTTTGAGCAAAATCAATGCAATGCTGCCTTATAAACACTGTAATAAAGCATTTTTTCCCCCAGAATTACTGTAATTACGAAATGGCAACTCTGAGATTCTACTGAAAGCTGTTCACATCCTTGAACTCAGAAATGTTTTGTTTCTATGGCAATGAGAAAGTCCAGCTTTATTGTTGATGACAGCTAAACATTTCAACACTATAAATTCTTGCTAAAATATAAGAACAATCTAGGCTGTAATAAATTGACTTATCAAGACAATATGTACTTGCTGTAGATGCTGCTAATTTGTAAAGCTGCTGCCATTTTGCTGATTTTTACATTAAGTTACAACGGTTAAGCGAGAGAAGAAAGAGCTTTTTATAAATTCAGAGTTTCAAACTTGTAATTATAACATGAATGGTTTTTACAAGTCGGAAAGTCTAATTATGGTAATTCTGACATGGTGTGAAAGCAGCAGAAGCTCCCAAGAGGATGCAATTACACATTCCATGTTAATTACTTTCATGACGGGAAATAAAATTAAACATGCCTTGAGGATGAGAATAAATGCCTTTATTAATTTGTAAAAATCTTTTATCAATATTTCATATTTAAATTCATATTTTAACAAGTACACCGGGTTGTGCAAACACCTAATTAAACTGAAGGCTTCCAGACAGGCTTTATGGCTTTAATAGTACCAGGCTGAATCAACATGCATTTACAATCTGTAGCACTAAAGAAGGGCAGAGACTGTTAGTGAAGTCCTTTCCCTGCAGATAGTTGTGCTTTCTGCTAGATAATCGACTGCTTTCAAATCTCTGGCATTGACTACAGCCAACTGAGCACCTAAAAGTGTCAAACATGTCTGCAGATACAGCTTCACAGCTTGCTGATGTATTCTCCTGCTCAGACTGAGCTCTGTAGGGCGGGCAGCTGCTTTAATTGGTTCATTTCTATTCTGTTAGCAGACATCTCAGCTGAATCGCTCAGTATTGCTCATTCAAACCTGTTTTGATTCATTTACTGGGATAAAATACTGCTTTTAAACAGATACTTTATTAAAATTAGAATTATGAGCCCAATAAGAGGAAACAATACTAGGGTTGTCAATCAAATAAAACATTTAATGGAATTAATTGCACAAAATGCTGGTTGTTTAATCAAATTATTGCATATTTGGGAAAAAAAATACTTAAAACAATTTGAAGTCCAGCCAAAAATTTAAATTGACTAATATACACACACACACACACACACACACACACACACACACACACACACACACACACACACACACACACACACACACACACACACACACTTATATTATTATATTAAGAACACACACACAAAAAAATTTGAAATAATTTTTTAAAACTGTTTTAACTCTTCATATTTGGCACCCAAAAGCAACATTGGACTCTCAACATTGACTTTTATTGTATACAAACAAAACACTGAAAATTCATGTTTTTTGTTCAGTAGAAGATAACTCAGGTATTCAGGTAACTGTAACAACATGAAGAGTAAATGATAACAGAATTTTCACTTGTACCTTTAATTAATTAACGTTATTTGTACACATTTGTGTAAATGTGTTAAAAGGACAGCCCTAAAAATGAGACCTACTGAATTAAAATGGCAATTTATTAAATCTGATGTGACTCAAAATAGTATGTTATGAAAATAGTATGCAGTGTGATACTAACCAGGCCTTGTTGGTACATTTTCCCCATCATAACCTTCATTGTCATTAAAATGACCCTTCATTTCACTCTGAGATCAGACACCTTCCAGATATCCTATCTTTACATGCTGATGAAAATTATATTGCTTGATGGTACATAATGTGGAATCTGAGGATGTGATAGAGAGAAAGAGACATTCTAACAAAAGGAATATGGATTCATACCCTGTGGTGGCTCTGCTGATAAACGGTGTGCTGGAAAGGTCAGCGTAAACGTCAGCACAGCCATGTGCTAACCTCCCATCTACACACACATACATACACAAACGCAACAGACACACACTTGTCTGACCAGCACCCCCAATCCATGTGTACTAAATCAAATAAATCAGGCGGAGGGGGTGAATGTGTTTTGAGGAGCTCCCCCTCCCCCACCACCAAATAAATCACACAGAGGTGCAGCCCAATCCTGCAAACATCCTCTCTGTCCTCTCTGCTCACGTTTCAAGAAAACCACAAGGAAGGGTGGAGGGTGGAAGGCATTTCTTCAGTTACTTTGATGACTTGATGCTCAAATGTTGTTTATTAGTATATGAACCCACAGTATGAAGCCAGGATTCATTTAAAACGGTGTTAAATGCCCAAGGATTTCCAATTTTGATATCAATAACCCTCAAATATGATGCAAAGGACCCCTTACTAAATCATAAAGGCTACATGATATAAAATATTATGAAGACAACATTGAAAAGGTTTTTGAAAATAAATAATTAGCTTTTATCCACTAAAAAATATATATTTGGCTGTATATATAGATACAGTATATATAGGTTAAAGGGATAGTTCACCCAAAGATGAAAATTCTGTTATAATTTAACACTTATTCTCACACCCTACTTGTTCCAACCTGTGTGAGTTTTGATGATGACATCATGATGATGGTGATGATGACATAAATTTTAATTTTGGGTGAACTACCCCTTCTTTAACATTTAGCATGATACAGTGCTTGCAGAGTAATTAACCATAAGATTCATCGGTAGAGTATTCGTTTACTGAAGGAATTGTTCATTGTTGCTGTAAGGGTGGAACTAGTTTCATATCTCACTTTCTACAAAACAGCAGACACAAGTCGTTAGTTGTGGTGACAAGAGTGCATGTTAAAGGGCTGGGTTGGGGTTTAATCTAGGCGTTTACAGCCAGCTTTTAATAAATCGATTTGCTATTGCTGAACTTGAGAGGAATGAAGGAATATGATACTCCCATGTCATGTGTCCAGTATGTTCCTTATTTGCTGCATTAAAAACTCATTACCCTGCAGTAACTCCCCTGATAGGCTGAGATGTGTGGAAGCTGGACTGGTGATTGGGCGTGGTCATGTGCTCGGTTCAAAGGTTTTAATACAGTATGTGACTATGATGGGATATTCACTGGTGGCAGCACTGATGCTCTGTATTGTGATTAATCCCTTCAAAGGTGCTACACTTGTACCTTCCCTGCAGAGCAGACGGAGAGCAGGGCAGGAGTTATTCTCATACTGTGTGCTAATCCCTTTATCTGCACAGCAATGCCTCTCACCGGAGCTCCAAAGTCAGACAGCAAAGTTATCGGCATCTCTATCAATCTAAGTTATGTGGTCTCTCATTGAGAGGCATGTTCTGCCTGTTAATCTAATAAACATTGTCTCACCAAGACAACCTTTTCTCCTCCTCCCCCTTCCCTCTCTCTCGGTCTCTCTCAGTTTCAATTAAGTGTGCTTTATTGGCAAGGAAAAAAAAAACATTTCTATTGTATAGTTGTATACAAATATTTTAATATGTAAATTCATTTAATTAAATGATTTTTAATAATAATTATTTGTAGTTTTGACAATTATTTTAATAGTTAAAAATGATCAATCAGCACATTCACTCTGTCTTTATACATTTCTACTGTTTGCAGTTTTCAAAATCTATAAAATTAAAATAATTAAAATATTTTAGAAATTTAATTATATATTTTCTAATTTGATTTACTTGTATTTTGATTCATTTTCATTTTTTACATTTCAATTGATTTTATTATTAATTTTGTTTTCATTTTTATTTTTAAATTTAACAAAAAAGAATATTAAGTAAGAGTTATTGGAATTAGAAGTTGAAAAATAAGACCAAATGCCAGTACTAGTGGTATTCTGCATATAGTCACTTACTTTCTGTTTCTGATAAAAATAAAAAAATAAATATATTCTATGTTTCTGAAGCTCAACTGGTAGAGTTTGGTGCTTGCAACATCAAGGTCATCGGTTTAAATCTCAGGCAGAACATGTATAGTTAAAAAATATTCCTTGCATCTATTGTAACTTGCTTTGGATAAGTTTAATATCCTTCACAATAATGAACGTTACCACCAATTTTGTCAAACTATATAGATACAGATACATTTATGAATAACTTGTGTTGATAAAGTCTCACAGGCATTGTTTAACAAGCTTTTTTTGCAGACATGTTGGATTGAAATCTCTTACAGTTTTACTAACATGTGTGAGGAAATACACTTGACTGGGTTCTGACAATCACACACATATTTACAGTAATGTGGGCCTCTTTTTGCCGAGTGTTGGCTTTGTTTAGCTGCATGTTGCCAACACAGTTCAGTGGTTCAGTTCTGGTCTAAATGTGTTAAGGAATGAGATAAAGGTCAAGTCAAATCTGGGATGCTTCCTGTAGCTGTGGCAACACGTCAATGTTCATCTGTCAGCGCTGAATGTGCTTAGCATTTTAAAATAATGAGCCAAATCTCTGCATCTTTATGCGGCACAGTGATCATTTTCTGGCTCTGCTTGATTAGCACCTGAGCATTTGTTATCTCCACCACAGTAACATGGAAATTTGATTTCACTTTGTTTATGCTGAATAAAAAGAAAGGGAAATTCAATAAGAATGAATTGCGCCCACTGATAGGGTCATTTATTTGCACACGCTATTTTGTGTCCGGTTCACTAAAGGAATTAGCAAATCAGGTAATGTGCAAATGCACCCACACAATCTGTGCTGAACACAATTTGTGCTGACAATTTGTGCAAAAATAGCACAACTGTTCTGAATTTGCCCTAGAGTGCTTTGCTTTCAGCTGATTTCTTTCACCACTGAATAAGCAGTGTCAAATTCATTTACTTGAACTGGCACAGTCTGCTATTTTTCTCCTGTGTTGACTAAAGTGTTTGTATTTGTGAGGGAGAGAAAGCAGAAAGTGAATGGAATAGCTTTACACAGGCTGATTTGGCCCGACAGTTAAGCGAACCAAGGCTTTGCTCATTTAATTTGATCAAAACAGGGGATACTTGGGGGAAAAGATGGAAAAGGGGAAAACCAATAAGGGGGATCTACCAAATACATGAAATACCAAATAAAGGTTCATGTTTACTCACACACCCCTTCCACCCTCACGAGTTCCCCACATTTGCGTCATTTACTTTGCTTTTAACCACTTTCTGGATTGGGTTTTATTATAAGTGCTTCAGTTTTCAGCAAAAACACATTTTTTACAGGTTTAATTTGTTTTTGCTGTGGTTGTGGGTGTGTTTTTTTTTTTTTTTTGTGCTTATATAATCTTCACATTTTATAGTGAAACGTTAACACTTAGTCTAGGCTGTTTATTACTAAATTAACGTCATGCCTGGTTTAATAGTTATACAGTTCAGCATTAAAGTGATAGTTCACCCAGAAATGAAAATTTGATGTTTATCTGCTTACCCCCAGGGCATCCAAGATGTAGGTGACTTTGTTTCTTCAGTAGAACACAAACCAAGATTTTTAGCTCAAATCGTTGCAGTCTATCACTCTTGTAATGAAGGTGGATGGGAATCACAGCTAAAACATACAATAGAACTAAAAAAAACATACACAAACAAAACCAAATTAGGGCCCGCGGCTTGTGACGATACATTGATGTGGAAAGACACAAAACAATCGGGCTTTAAACATATTTTAAAGATAATAGAAATAATTATAAAATTACATATAAAGATGTACTTAAAGGGATACTCCACCCCAAAATGAAAATTTTGTCATTAATCACTTACCCCCATGTCGTTCCAAACCCGTAAAAGCTTCATTCATGTTCAGAACACAATTTAAAATATTTTGGATGAAAACCGGGAGGCCTGTGACTGTCCCATAGACTGCCAAGTGACTAACAGTGTCAAGGTCCATAAAGGGCATGAAAGTCTTGGTCAGACTCCATCTGCCATCAGACGTGCAATCTGGGTTATATGAAGCGACGGGAACACTTTTTGTAAGAGAAGAAAACAAAAATATATTTTCCTTAAGTATATAAGTTCATTTATTAGTACTCTTTTTAAAAGTATGTGAAATTATACTTCATTTTTACAAGGAAATGTAAATGATTTAATATAAATGCATTGAGTACAAAAATGACCTATTACATGATGGTCTCCCAACCTGGTCAATCTGGTCTTTTGGCTGGATTTAGAAGGAATTTAGTCAGTTTTCAGCTGGTCAGACATGACCATCTTAAACCAGCAAACTAGCATTTTGTTTTTTGAGCAGGCAGTATACTATATACTATTACATAAAACTCAATAAACAGTATTCCATTCCCATCTCTGTGTGTGGTTATTGAGTGTAGATTTGAGGGAGGTCAAGGCAAGCCTGTGGTACGTGCAGTAGGAAATGACAGTGTCTCTGGAGACAGGCTTTAATGGGACATCACTCTTGTCTGTGGGAGAACGGAGAGGCACAGCTGTTGCATACACACTCCAACACACTGCACAGGAAGCTGAGACAGTGGTTTCATAACTCATGGCCTTTTGGAGAGGAATGTGCCCTCTTTAAACATCTGTCACATTTCAGATAAGTACATCAATCCAAGCAGACACTTTCACTCTATCTGTGATTGCAGAAGTGTTCAGTAAATATTCACTTCTTCTGATGTATGTTTTTAAAGTCTGTCTGTGGTGATGCAGCAATTCTTGGCGTCTGACCTTTGCACTGATTGTTATTAGTGTGACATCAGTTCATGCCACTGCAAGTTCTCTTTATATACAAAGCATCTGAGGATTGATTTCCATGCCAGCTGATTAACCCATAGGATGAGTGCAGTTTCCATAGAGACACAAAGTCAGTTGATCAAACGTGGCCAGTTTAATTGGAAGAACCCTCTGGCTTGCACTCGACTAGGAGCTTGCTGATTGGTTAGTCGGTTGCTGTAAGGCACAGATGACAAACCATTGACCCAGGGAAATTGCTTCCTGCTCATCTGCCCCCAAGACCGGTCATAATAAATCCCTACACAGTTCATTAGCTGTCTGTAAAGGGTATTATTTGATCCTGGGGGGTGTCTTCATCTCATAGGAATATGTGGATACAGTGAGGATCAGTTTTTCTCTTCACAGCAGGCTGGTCTCTTCGCTCATCCTTCTGTTTTCACCCAGACACATGGCCTTGTAGCATCCAGACTCAAGATGGCCAGCTTTCTCTTCTTCTCTCACTATGAATTGGCCTCAGTCTGGTGATGAGGAGGGGGTTGGGCGGAAAACTGTGCCTCGATTGTTGTCATATATTGGTCAGTTTGTTAAACTGAAGAATGTTGTTGCACATTAGCTGGAGTGTTGCATGTCAGGATTTAAATGTTGGAATCTGGCTAATTTAGTCAAAATGATCATTTACTAACCGTCATGTCATTCGAGACATGTTTTTTAAATCATGTACTGATTTTTTTCTGTTCAGTTATAATCAATGGAGACTAGAGCTTTCAAGCTTCAAAAAGAATACAAAAGCATCATAAATATTGTGTATAGTACTGTTTAGAGGTGGGTGATATACTGGTAGAAATTTGTCAATAGAGATTTTGGAAGTTTTTTGGATTTTATCGTTTTTATCGCAGTTACTAGTTGCTGTGCTGCGTGGTCACAAAAACTTAGCGTTTCCATTCATTTTTAAGCATTGTGGTTTAAAAACAGGTGATTTTAAGCTATTGAAATGGAATCAACAGCGAAAGAGAACTCATTTCGCTATATGTGTGCGAGACTGTTTCTGTCAGAGAGGTGCATGCATGTGAAGTCGGTGCTCATGGAGCAAGTTATTTTTGCTGCTTTATAGACCTTAAATTCACTCACTTGCGTGTCAAAATGCCTATCTTTGCAAGTATCCTTGTAAAAACAGTAGGTCTTAAACGAAAGCAAACAGCTGAGAAACAAAACATGTAACAGTATATTGGATCTGGGCAGCTCTTAAAGTGACAGCAGTCTAATATTCCTGCTGTCTGTCATTCATGTTAATCAAACAACAAAAGAGAGAAAATCTCTCACTGCTCTTGACTAAATCACTTTTGTAACTTTCTGTCACTTTTGTTTCTTATTCTTATTTAATCACTGACTTATTTAATCACTGACTTATCTTCAGTAAGCTTGAGTTTTTTTTTTCAAAAGTTTAGGGTCACAGTGTTTTTGAAAGAAGTCTGTTATAGTCACCAAGACTGCATTTTTTGATGAAAAATCAGTAATATTGTGAAAATACTATTACAATTTAAAATATCTGTTTCCTATTTTTTCCTGTTAAATCATTCAGACTTCATTTGTAAACTGGATCACATGATTCATTGAAAAGATGTGACTCAAAAGAACAATTCATTCATGAATCTAAAATTGCTTCTTTGCTCATGAATCATGAGCTTGGGCAAATGTCAAGATTTTTAGTAAACAGTGGTCTATTTCACATGATTTCAGATGGAGGACTGGAAATGTAGTACATGGCTTTTTTGGTCCTTTTGTAATTTTAGAGCTTTTTCAACTCTAAGCCATTCATGTTTACTATATAGCTTTTGTTTTTGGTCCTTTTTATAATATAGATATATATATATATATATATATATATATATATATATATATATATATATATATATATATATATATATGGGTCTGAAACGACATACATGTGAGTAATGATAACACTTTTTTGGGGGGTGAACTATTCCTTTAAATCACTTAAAAGTGCCCCGAAGCAGACTGAGCTTCCTGTCACAGTGAGTGCAATGTAACAACAGACGACACGCACCCCCGTGTCCAGCAAAGAGCCAGAACACGGCATATGTCGAATGTGTTGTTCTCCTCTAACGTGGCCAAAGAGAAGCTGTGAAACCGTTGGTGTTTTAGAAGCTAATGGCCTCTTGATTGACACCTATGAAAGCTTTATGATTCTAACTGCCTCCTGATGCAAATATTTCAGCATTTTATGCTGCAAAGAATGCCAACAATTTCCAGGGGTTACAAAATACTGCAGTATTACAATGTTCTTTTTTTAGAGCGTGCTCCTGGAGATGAGTTATTATCAAAGCTTCTGTCAGCAGAAAAATGTATAATAACAAGAGCATCCACAAAATTCCTTGCAATTGCATTACTCCTGCTCCAGTGCAATTATTTATTCAGGAGATGCCGCTGGCGATTGCATGAGAATCTTTTACCGGATGCATTCTCAGCAGCAGCCCAGCTGTGCTTTTCCACAAAATCCCATCCTCGCTGTGACCCCTGGGAAGGAAAGTCTTTGTGGTATAGTCGTCTGTAACTATAAAGTAACTTTAAGCCAAATATCTGTAGGTATGGTATTTTTTCCACTCTTTTTTTTTAACCTTGGCAGTGAGATGCTGTGAATTTATAGGCGCAGATATACTAAAGGATCCAGATGGACACAGTTCTTACACATGATCTGGTGATCTGGATCTTCATCCGTAATGACTCTGGCAAAGAAGTGACCAATGGCTTGCCCAAAGTGTTGCCAAGGACTACAGTTGCTCATCTCGATCTGGGACTACAGCCTTTCCAAACACATTCCCCCATCAAATGGCTTTTCCAGTGCCTTATTTTATATGGCATGAAACACACAATCCTAACATTCCGTGTGAAGGAATCGCTTCCTTTTTTTAAATTTTCATTCTAACATTTCAGTAAAAATGGGTCGCATATTTCTTAGACTATAGTTTTATAAGCAGTGCTGGATTTAGGTATATTATATATACCAAAATCTCTTCGTCGACAGTTGTAGAGACTTCAGGATGGGGAACAATCCAAAACAGTCTAGCAATAACATCTTCCTAAACACCTCTGATCACCTTAGCAAATGCATGGCAACCCTTGGCAGTAAACATCCAGTTTTGTGGTTTATATCTCTCTTCATCTGCATGTTATACTCCCTAAAATACAATCATTAGAGGAAATCATTGCACAAACTATCTTCAGATCACAGTTGCTATAGTAACTCTGGAGCACATTTGTGAGGATCTAGACAAACTTCTTGGTGCTTGTTCCTCAGAAGGAAATTGATGCTGGTTCTCACATGCATTTTAGCAGATGCTTGAGATGTGTCCATGCTGAGAGACTCATAAGCGCTCTGCTACTGGGAACCAATGATCCATTGTCTTCATTAGACCATGAATGCAGAATTTATCATCGCATAGAAGAGTTGCTTCTGCTTGCTGTGGGTTCTGTGTAGTTTTTTTTAAATAATATAATGCTTATGTAACCAGTTGTGATTTATAGTCAGTCATTTTTAAGTTTGACTAAAAGCATCTGAACATTTCAGGATTGCACATGTCAAGATGTTCTGCACAATGTGCTGTCTGGTACTACAGTATGTGCAGAGCTCCCTTCCTCAATCTAATCGCCTGCTCTCTTTGTTTCCCTGCAGGCAACAATCACCAGAGCCAAACAAGAGTTCAGGTAGGACTCGTTTGTCATTTTTGGTACTGAGAACTGTACAAGACTTGATTTTTAATAATCTGCTTGTGTTTTTACAGTTTTTTGGGGATTTCCCCCAAGTATATTGACATATTTGAGATTTTTGTGGTAGGTCTTTTCCAGTTGAATCCAGTTGAAAAGATACATGATGTTGGGAATGTTTTATTATGATATCCATATATATCTATCTATCTTACTCAGACACATACAGAAAGCTTAGAACAAGTATTTGACTCAGATGCTGGTAAATGAAGATTTGACCATGCAAATGCAGATAATGCTACGCTTTTAATGATTCTTTCTGATATTAATAAAAGAAAATTAATGATAAAACAATAAAATAAATACAAATTATTATTAAATGAAATGCTTACTAAAATCAATGAAAAGTTTTATTTGTTTACCTGCATGCCATGTGACCATTAGCCAGCATCAGTGAACCATGAACATGTACATGTGTTGTTGTTATTATTATATGTGACCCTGGAGCACAAAACCAGTCTTAAGTCGCAGGGGTATATTTGTAGCAATAGCCAACAACCCACTGTATGGGTCAAAATTATAGATTTTTCTTTAATGCCAAAATTATCATTGGGATATCAAGTAAAGATCATGTTCCATGAAGATCTTTTGTATATTTCCTACTGTAAATATATTAAAACTTTTTGATTAGTAATATGCATTTTCTAAGAACTTTGTTTGGACAAATTTAAGGGCGTTTTTCTCAGTATGACTGGTTTTGTGGTCCAGTGTTGCATTTAATTTAAATTCTCATAGATAAATATTTAAAGTCAAAAGGGTTCTGCTGACAAAAAAGTTTGTGAATCCCTTTTATAGATAACATTTTTATATTATTATATAATATGTAAAAATATTTTTTTATTAATATTTGTTGATATGATTATCGATGTATCTCTCAGTATTCAAATGAAACCTCCACTAATGAAACTAGTGCTAAGTAGGCATTCTGCACTGTTTAACAGGCATTATTTATTTATTAGAATCAGTTAATGCCTACGCCTCAGTAATATTTGCATATAGTTTCTTGAGTAGCACAATTGGCTTTTTCATCTTGTACAAACCTACAGTACTTCTTCTGGTATGCATTAACTATGCACTTTAAGACTAGGACGATAGTATTTGCATTCAAAATAAAGACTTTGGATTTGTTCATAACGAATGCCGACGTCATGTTCTTTGTGGATTTGGGTGGCTTTTGTTCTGCTGTTTCTTATCGGATAGTTTGAGCGAGTGGAGAGGAAAGACTCACCCTTCAGAGAGGCAGCTGTGCTGTCCATCTCCCCTCACACAAAAGATCAGAAGCGCTGCCCGGGCCTCAGTCTCCACTGGGATGCCAGCCATTTGATTGTTATCTGTCTATTCAGCTTGTGGAGGTGGGGCCCACCATCACACATCATCCTGGACCAGGACTCTGTTTAATCTGGCTCGCTGTCAAATTAAACTAGCCTATATGTTTGGGTTACTGAGTGAGACGTCCACGAGCCATTTGTTCTGAAGGAACCTCAGGCTGAGCTCACTGCGGTACCGCATGACAGGATTGTGCATCTGCACATGTCTGCCACCTTGTGGCTGAGGATTCGCAAAACTCATGTGGACAAAGAGCTCTAGCATAGTTAGGGATGATTGCAAGTTTGTTCCATCACGTCATTTGGATCTGAGATTATCAATTCAATTATTTAACAGAATTTAACACTGAAATATATTAATGAACTGACTCAGGGTCTGGAACAAAAAAGAATGAGGTTTAAAATTTTTCTGATTTGGTTTGCTGACTCTGTGAAGTGCAAAGGTCTTTTGGATAACCATCAAACATCAATCTGTTTTTCTTCTTTCCTCCCCCATTCTTTCTCTATGGCGCTATCCATTTTTGTGTCCAGCCTCTGCAGTGAGGTGCATTTGGTAGATGAAGGCGACTCATCATTGTGATGTATAATGGCTCCTGCGCTGAGTGCTATGTTGGGGTCAGGGGCCGTGGGGTCAGAGGTCGCAGGGGCGGCGGCGCTGGCTAAAGGGGAGCTGGCACTTGTAGGCACGCTCACAGCGCTCACGGCTTTCCTGCTGCTCTCTGTCCTGCTGCTGCTGTGTGCTAGCTGCCAGGGGTGAGTATCATAAAAACACTCATATTCTTTGATACGTCTAATATTTTAATACTATAGAGCAGACTATAGTAGATAATATCTAATAGCTAATACTTATATAAAATACATTTTTGTCAACAAATGAGCAGGCTCATATTAAATCTGCACCTTCAGAAAGATCCAAAGAACTGGAATGGCATCAGTCACAAAATTCAACACATACCTTATTCCTGTTATTACATATTTTGGCTAATTTAATTATGCTTTCTAAATGATTATGCATCCATTTACTAATATGAGAGTTATGCTCCAATCTTCATTTAACACAGTTTACCACATTTTACCATAAATCCATTCTGCAGAATTCCACAGATTTTTTTCTCCCTAAACTGGCATGGAAAATGTAAAAAAAAAAGAAAAAAGGCCCACCTAGACCTCCGAATTAGATGTGAAAAATTATACTAAATCATTTGAAAACAAAAAGTGCACTTTGAATACTAACTGTTAATATTAAAAAGGCATTACAATATTTTGGATTTCAGTTCTTAATTTTCAGTTATCTCAAAATGGGCAAATAAAAATGGGAAATAACAAGAAAAATATCAGTATGTCACTAGGCTTACATGTCATGCAATTAATTAATTTGCCATGCATTTCTTGACAAGATCAGTATATATATTTTATATATATATATATATATATATATATATATATATATGAATTATTCTTATTTAATAAGAAGAAATTATGTAAGTGTTGTTGTACTAAATATTTTTATTTCAACATATAACCAGGATAAAACTTCCAATGGCAGTTTCCTTTAGAGCAGATAAAGCTTAATCCTTGATTCAATACTATATTAAATGTGATTTTAAATGCTTTGCTGTCTAGAACAAGGCTTAGTTTGCATCTTAGAATATGATATTGAATGTTGCCACACAAAGACAAAGCAACAGACAATAGATTTAGAGCACACAGCCAAATCTACAGACGTAATCAAAATTTCTCAGTAATTCTCTCCCTCTGACTCCACAGGCAGAAAAAGGGGGGGCCACCAGGAGACCATGAAAACCTGATGAATGGGGTGAGCATGTGCTTCAGTGAAAGAGTTTTAAGCCTGTGCTGCCTCATTGTGGCCATTCCTCGTTTTTCATTTCAAAAGGCATTTTTAATCACAGAGAGTCCCAAGATTACATGAACCATCTTTAGAGTGTTTTAGTCATGAGAATGTGTGACCGCTGTGCTCGGGGGCCTGGTAAAGACGGGAGAACAGAGAAGAGAATGGACGGTCATTGTGCAACCCGGGGTTTGTGGGAGGAAAGCATGAAGCAGAGAGATTAACATTTTTGTTTGGCCGCAGGGAGATGAGAAACTTCACGCATGAGTTGCCTTTCTCTCTGGGTCTGTTGCATCTGAGTGGGTGTTTTCTGTGAAATTATCATCCAAGGACAGAGTTCAAGAGTTCGGGAGATGTTTAGCAGTCAGGAGATTAGTGTGACCTACTGAGGGCATAATTGAGTGCTAAAACACACACATTCATATACACAAACAGCTGTATAGGCAGGGTCTGTGGGAATGTTTTATGCATGAATCGTTCATTGTAACTGTCATTAAATGAGGGGGCCCACCAGCATGTTTGTGGCTTGTTGACTGATTACGAAGGCTTGTGGAGCACACATGTACAGTACACAGATCATAAGGCCACCACACACCCAGCTGTTGATTTTATGTTTATTATATTCATTGGGGTGCGTTTACCTCAAATTTATCGTTAGCTATGCTTTCTGCATTTGCATGCTGTGCACTACAATAACAGCAGCATGAAAGCTGTAAATATTTCTAAACTGTGGTCTTTATGCAAATGCTGTTAATAACACTCACTGATTATGCTTACATTACGACAGAAACTGGGCTCTTGACATTTTGAGGTTTGCGACTTGCGTATTTTGAATTTCACAAGAGTAATTAAATGACTTTTAGATTACATTAAGAATGACAACACATTTTACTACTTAGTCTGGTTTAATTGTTATTGACTGTACTAGAACTTTAACAAATCATTTTTGCATGATGAAAAAGAGGTGGGTACCACTCTAGCCATGTATTGGAAAAGAGAAAAACCATCACTTGCATAAACCAAACCTTAGCTTTTAGATAGATTGCACTGCCTCAAACTAAAAAGAAATGTAACTTTTTTTTTATCAAGATTAAGTTTGACAAATGTTTCTATTAAAGGGGTCATATGATGCTTTTTTTAAGATCATTATTTTGTGTATTTGGTGTAACAGAATATGTTGACGTGCTTTAATGTTCAAAAAACACATTATTTTTCAAATACTGTACATTATTGTAGGTCCTTTATGCCCCGCCTCTCTCAAACGCATCGTTTTCTACAAAGTCCCTCCTTCTGACAAGCGCAGTCTGCTCTGATTGGCCAACTGATCCAGTGCATTGTGATTGGCTGAGCACCGCAAGCAGTTTTACCATCAGTTCAATCCAGAAAGGGGAACAGAGTCGCGTGACAGACAGTGATGAAGCTCATATGTGTTTGCAGTACACAAGCCACGGACGGTTAAGACAGCTGACTCCACTGTTATGTTACCCTGTCTCTCTTTCTCTCTCTCACACACACACACATACACGACGTGCAAAACTCGGCATTTGAACAGTCAACAGCAAATACTTAAACTAATAACAAAACATACTTACAGTAGCTGATTCAGAAGCGCCAGATTGTTGCAGCAAAGTCAGAATTACCTCCTCTCCTAGGTTCACGAAACAGTCGTCCATAAAATGCGTTGCTGTTCTGTTGTAAGTAATCTTAAAGCTTCCTAAATGCATCTACTTTCAGAAGCTTTAAGATTACTACTAGATCTGAAGGGTGCAGTAAGATAATTGTCAATATATGCTACCATTCATCAAGAAAATTCTGAAGGATCATGGGACTTTGAAGACTGGAAAAATGATGTTGAAAATTTAGCTTTGCATCACAGGAATAAATTACATTTAAAATTTTATTAAAATATAAATGTTCTTTAGAATTGTACAGTTTCACAATATTACTGTTTTGCTTTATTTTTGATCAATTAAATACAGCCTTGGTGAGCAAAAGAGACTTTTTTCAAAAACAGAGAAATCTTATTGTCTCTAAACTTTAGTGGAAAATAGACCATTGAAATAATAGTAATTGATTTATTAGAATTTAAATTGGAGAAATTCATAATTTAATCAACTGTAAAAAAAAAAAAAAAAAAAAAAAAAAAGAAAAGAAAAAAGAAAAAATTATCTTCTAGGTCTCATTGTAGATGATATTTGTTACATTACATTTTAAGATTATCATTTATATAAGTGCAGTCTAGTTGTCTATGAAAACTTAACAGATAACCACTTTGGCGACAAACATAGGGCTGTGAGACCCTCTGTATTATATAAAGTGAGTATTAATGATTGTGACGTGATTAAGCAAATGTCTGACATTATCTCTCTGTTAACACTGTAAACCTCTATAATTTTGATGGATATCTGAAGGCAAATCTTTGCAGGATAATATAGATCTTGTCTGTCAATATATTGAGGAGAGCTTCGTTTAAATGGCGGTGTCTGTCACAGACTGACAGGTTAAATGGGGTCTTTGTCTTTCTGTGACAATCTGAGTGGCTCTCAGCTTTTAACCTCCTGCATCTGAAGGATTTAATCACCCTGGCAACAGGCATTTCAATGACCTGCCACTAGGTGGTCTCATAGTGCCACAGCATGGTGTTTTTGCTATGGTTTAAAGATGCAAACAAAGAGCTCAATCCAAGTGTCTTTGTCTCTGGTCTCCTTATAACAGGTTCTCAACCTTTTTTGGTCCATGACCCATTTTTAAATTTAAATTCTTGCACCCCCACTAGTGTCAAAGAATTAAGCTATGCATGTTACCATCTCACAAGTGACCACTTACATTTCGCATTCAGTCAGTTTTATTATTGACCCTGTAACTATAAGAAATAATCAACAGTCTAGCATGTATCTCATCTCAGTGCCTTAATCTATGACAACCCTGTGTGTTTTCATGACCCAAAGGTTGAGATCCTCTGCTTTAGCTTGAAGTCTGAAGGCCGATTGCATCGTTGAATAGTTTTTATTTCATTTATAGTGCATAGGTAACATATTATATCCTATTTCTCCACAGGTGTCAGAAAAGGAAGTATGTAGCCAGTCAGTAGAGAGCCATGGGACTGACTTGGCGGTCAGCAGCTCTCATAATGGGCCTCTTACCAGTGGTACAGGTAACAGTTTACAGCAATGTCTCATTGACACTGTCTATAAACGACTACAATGGATTTTCACACTCTTTCCACTTACCTTTATCCTCAGTACTAACAGACACAATGGACACAAGTCCCCAGCCTTCAGAAGACATGCTGTCCAGCCAATCAGAGATCAGATCCTCTAAGTATCACCAGGATCGCGAATTACCCAGCATTCCACCCATCGATGCTCAAGCTCCTGCAGGAGAAGGCACGTATGAGGTGGTGAAGGACAGCGCCTCCCGTGATGTCAGTGTCGAGGATTGTCTATACGAGACGGTGAAAGAACTCAAGGACATTGGCCTTTCCAACGGTACACTAAGCCCAGAGGAACCACCTGCACCTCTTCTTAATGGCCACCCAAGCCCTGCTACACCAGACCACACCATGCTGCCCAATGGTGTGGAGTATGCCTCCGTCAACCTCAGCAAGAAGAGCCGCTACAGCACTGACATGGAGGCCAGGCGCTCGGCCGCCATTGTGAATTTCGAAGAGCCTGAAGATGAAAAACCACCTCCTGTACCAGACAAAGTACTGGATGAGAATGAGAATCAGCAGATTCCAAATGGACAGGTGGGGCTACCAAACTCTTTTTCTTATGAAATTGTTGTCCTGTAGAGAGTACACTTCCTTGCATGAATCCAGATTATCACAAGGCATAGCATACCTGCACTTGTTTTGCCTGGCAGACGCTGTACAGGTACTGGATTTCTTTTTGATAGTCAGTACTACTGATACTTTAGAAGGAATGTTATCATCTATTCAAAGTACCAGTAAGTTGGTATCCCTAGTACCCTAGGGGTAGCGCAGGAGTGTCTGATCCTCCTCCTGGAGGGCACCTTCCTGCTGGGTTAAGCTCCAGCACACCTGCTTGGAAGTCGCTGCGGCCAAAACCTATGTACTTTAAAGGAATAATTCACCCAAAAATGTAAATTCTGTCGGTAATTACTCACCCTCATGTCGTTCCAAGACCAAATTAAGATATTTTTGATGAAATCTGAGAGCTGTCTGACCCTACATACACAGCAAGGGAACTAAAAATTTTAGTTTTTTTTTTTGCACAAAAAAAGTATTTTTGTAGCTTCATAAAATTACAATTGAACCACTGATGTCACATGGACTATTTTAACGATGTTCTTACTATCTTTCTGGACCTTGAACGTGTCAGTTGCGTTGCTGTTTATACAGGGTCAGAAAGCTCTCGAATTTCATCAATTTGCGTTCCGAATGTGAACAGAGATCTTACAGGTTTGGAACAATATGAGGGTGAGCAAATAATGACAGAATTTTCATTTTTGGGTGAACTATCCCTTTAGGAATAGGTACTACATTTGAATAAATTACTTTGTGATGTCCATACATACTTTATCCACCACCATCATGTTACTACAACTTCAGTCATGTCCCTTCACCAACTTTTATGAATTGTCTCCCATGGGCTCATGGGATGGTAATCCATTGGATGCACACTTCAGAATCTCCCCAGAAGTAGTAGGTCCAGGTATTTTTTGTATACTATTTTTTTACCATATATCACTTTTCTCTTACTAGAGTATATGGTAGGGAATATGGGTGCTGCAGTATATTGTTATTGACGATTGACCATTTTTTCTCCAAAAAATTTCTGATATTGTGACAACCCTAGTAGGGAACTTTTTCATATTTGGATGTGACAAGTAATTTTGAGAATCTTGATTGACTGGCTCAGGTGTGTTTAATTAGGATTGAAACTAAGAGCTAATAGCCTTCCAGGAGCATGACTGGACACCCCTGGAGTAGCATGCAAGTCTTACGTTAAATGAATATGGCAATCACCCAGTGGCATTTTCGTACCAAATTTAGAGTACCATCATATTATCAATTGATACCCTGGTACCACCACAGTACTGTTTTTGTAAGGTTCATTGAAGGGTTAAAATAGTTAATACAGCATCAGTTGCTCTCCTGCAGTAATCATTTCCTTTAGCAGGAGCTACTCCATCTCATGCAGTGTGACCCTTTGACACGTATAATCGAGAACAAAGTAATCTCAGAAACAAACCAAAAAGGAACTGCACCAGCATTCTCCAGTGCCAGCTAAACATAGAGACTGCAAGAGAATAATAGAGAACAGTGTGTTTCCAGCTTAATTACAATCTTTTAGGTTGATGGTGATATACGTACGTGCGCCTGTAGCATACAAATGAAGCCATCTGTAGAGGTGAGCAGACAGGCTGCTGTTGCACCCGCAGTCAATGTCTGCACACAGTGTGAGCATTCACTACAGCTACACACTACTGTCACCAGTCGAGGACGCCCTGCACCTCCTTTGTTCATCACTTCCTCTTGCACTCTTGCTCTGTCAATCTCTCTCTTTTGCTCTAATGTTCGCTCTCTCTCCTTTTGTTGTTCTCATTTGGTGTTTTTGCCCTGTATTTCTGTTTCCTTTGTCCTTGTACTCAAAAATCAATTATATGTCGTTTCCACCAAAAACGGTGCTAGATTTCATGCTCAGCCAGAGATCTACCCAAAACTGACCCATGCTTCTGCTGACCTGAGAGGTGCATTATACACAATGGAGTATGTTACTATATAACTTGCCCACAGATTAAGTGCAACACTGTCTGTAAGATTTGAAAACAAACTTGTGTAATTAAATTAAAGTTACTTATGAAAATGATAACGATTACAGAGGGGGTTACATCTTAATATTTTCACACACATACAGATTTATAAAAAAATTTCCCAAATAGCATTGACCTGTAAACTGTAACCTATTTCATTTCCAAGGTAATCTTCCCAACACTGTATGCAATGCATCAAACAAATAAAATTACAATCAAGCAATTAGTATCCACATTTATTATTTGTGAACAAAATCATTTTAGTCGGCTTGAGAAACAAAGTGTCTGATGCGACACAACATACAGTACATGTGAATGGGATGTTCACCAACTGAACCAATCTGAATGCTACTAGTAAGCAATTAAGTTTGTTTTGCATCATATTTGCCAAAAGTGAGTTTTAAAAACTTGCCATCCATTGGGCTTCTGATGTCAGTAGTTTCTGATTCAAAACCAGCAGTTTAGGGGCCAATGTAGAGCCAAATGTTTCCCAACATTTCTGTAAATGTGTTTAATGATTCCAGATTGGCCACTGGATTTGGCACTGGCACTCTTGGTGCTTACTTGCACCCTTTAGGTTCAAGTGTCTCCTACTACACCATTGGTTTAAACTTGACACCTATCAATCCAAATCCAATTCGCTGTGGCCTGATGTAGACGTGTAATGGGGCTGCAGTGATTCATCATGTCTGTCACATGTGCGCATAGGGATCAGAGCTTTCCAGCTGTCCAATGTCTGACAGCTCACCCTCATGATGAATGAGACGGCAGAGTACTTGTTTACAGGTACATCAGTCTATGTTTGACCAAGAGAATCATTCAGTTAAAGCTGGGATGCCCGAACTGACAAGCGCATGTTGTAACACATGCACGCACATTGGACACATTGCCTCATTAGTTCACGGTGTGAACTGCACTGTATGTTTGGTTATTTGAGGGAAGCATGCAAGCCTGGCTTGAGCAGAGTGCCATGTGTGTCATTATGCATTGGTGCCACTGTCACTATTCTAGCGTGACGGACTGAGGGCAGCTGTCTTTTATAAACTGTGATTTCAGCACATCAACACTCAGAAGTCTTCTGCTGAAGGGAAGGACTTTTATTGTTAGCACTGATGCCTTGTCAAAAGATGTGTGGGCACATTCTGACAACTGTGTTAAAGCAAATACTAATCGAGACTATTGAGTGCAGCACTACAGGCCGTTGCTTCACGCCCAGGCCGTGCTGTCAGCATCCTGTCAGTGTCAGGGTGTCACACCCCCGGACTCATTATGTTGTGTTTTCCCTGCATGTGTTCCATTCCCCATGTTCTGTGTGACCCAGTTTCTGTCCCTCCTTAATTGATTAGTTCCCAGGTGTCTGATTAGTTCCCAGGTGTCTGATTAGTTCCCAGGTGTGTCTCCTTAGTCACTTGTTAGCCTGTCTTTAAAACCCATGTCTGCTCAGTCTGTGTTTGTCGGGTCTACCAGTTACATACGTGTGTCTTCTGCCTGTGTGCGCCATGTTGGAGTTACCCCTGTGTTGGATTAATAAAGACTCTCTCGATTACTCTCTACTTCGTGTTCCTTCTGGCAGCGTAGTGTGACACAGGGTATGATCTAATGTGAACTAATGGGTATTCAGCCATTGGGGAATGTATGTGTTCAGTAAGAAGGGCACTGCAAATGGATCCACCAGTCATTGCATTCCACCTCAGTACTATGCAAAATTTGGCAAAAATAAATGACATTTGTATTCAGCTTGGTCTACTTCAGGTCTCTATGCAGGTGTTTGTGGGTGTAGTCAAAGTCCCTTTTAAGGAAAGTCAGCTCACTCTGCGGGCATATTTGCAACGCCTCCAGGCAGCTATTTCGGACATGCAAGACCAACTACTACCTATTTGAATGGAGTACTAGCTTGCCAAACTGACATGTAGATAACATATTTCAATTTAGCAATAAAAACTGATGTGAACTGTTCCATAAGTGTTGTTTATTATGCTCAAATAGCATTAAAAAACAATATATAGCAAATGTGCATGTGCAGTCCTGTGCAGATTGTTTTTATGGGAACTGGCACTTCTAACAACAACTGCTATGATGCAATGACTTTACCAATCAGCATCTGATTCTTTTATTTAAGGCAGTCTTATTCCAACATATTGCACATTTCACTTTCTTCTATTCATTATGTCAGTGAATTGTTTTGGTGTATATATATATATATATATATATATATATATACACACCAAAACAATTCACTGACATTAAATGTTTTGACACGGCATGAGATGCAACTGTTATGAAATGGCTTTCATCATCACTAAAATGCAATTTATTTCACTATGAATAAATATGTTATTTAATATATATTTCATGCAAATAGATATATATGGGTGTATGTGTCTGCTATGATGTCATCACACACAAAAACCTGAATCTTTGTGTCTGTCTGTGTGACAGTGCAGTGTGTTTTAATTATTCATTGCTTATATGGCCAAATCAATGGACGAGACACTTTAATTAATATAGAGGGCTGGACAGAGACAAAGGCAAGAGTGAATTAGCAGATAAGCCCTATTGTAAGAGACATTTGTTAGTTATGATGAGGTCAGGGGTGTTTTGTGGAGCCACACGGATGGGCTATTAAATTAATTGCTTTGCTAATTATACCAATATCAAAGCACATCTGGCAAGTCCCTGATGCACATTCTGTGCAATCATATCAAAGCAAAGCACACCTCAAGTTCACAGGGTGAGATGGCTTCATCAAAACAGGCTTGATATTTTGGCACTAAAACATCTAAGGATTAATCTTGAATGAGTTATAGCAAATTTCCCGCTTAACTGTAATCTGTCTGTCAGTGAGGTGACTGCGACAGGGATTGATACTCTTCTCCAACAGCCAAGGTGTCTGCTATTGATCTTCTGTAGGATTTACTTTGTTAATTAATGACTCAGTTAATGATTCTCTTTGTAAATATATAACCTTTCTTGCTATGACAGGAACTGTACATTTGATTTCAATTAGTAACTCTTAAGTAATGAATGAGTGGCTTAGTTTTTGCATCAATCAGTTTTTGACACTAGCATGTGTCAGCTGAAGTGAGCCATTTCCTATACTGCTGTATGTTTAAACTGATTAAATATGAAGCGTTTTAAACTAATGGTATTGTTTCAATCATTGTCCAACAGTTACACTCCCCGCTGACAACTCCAGAGCTTCAGGACAACGTGTCTCCAGACAGTGAGGTAGGCTCGGCATCAGCATCTTATAAAGACCCACTTGAAGTCTTTGCAATAATTAATAATATTTGCATAATAATATTGCACTGAACCAAGTCTGTGGAGTAAAGATGTCTTATTCTCTGTTACATTTCTGAATTTCAGTCATCAGACATGTACTCCAAGGTAGTGAAGAATTCTATAAAGGAAACTGAGAATGACTACAGCAGCATTGGAGACATCAAAGGAATGGTTCCGGAGTCGACTTCCAGTGATCTTTACGCCACGGTTGGGGATGAATACCCAATGGCTCTTGGCTCCCAGCCTCCGGAGGGGCTTACAGAGAATGCAGACCCTGGGTACGAGACCATCAAGATCTCCAAAGCATCTGAAGAGGCTCATCAGGGCAATGGGATAGTGGAACCTGACTACGAGAGTGTGGGGGAACTGGGTCTTAAAGGGGAGATCTCCCGTCTCTGACCACTCAACTAATGGACTGTGGACACTGAGAAATTACTTCTCTGAGGTTTAGAAGTGGAAGTTGGGTTGGTATTGCGTGTATAATGCACTTAACCTTTCCTGATTTAATGTTTTTGAGCATAGCATTCATGCAGCGCATTGTTTTTGAATATTATAAATGAAAGGGTTCATTCAGACCAAGCACAGGAAATGAAACACTCTAGAGTTTCTCAGAAGAGGGTTTGTTATGCTATTCATGTGTATATTTGGGTACCACAAACCCAAGTTGGCCCTTAGGTGCCCCTCATTGGCATCATTCATGATGGATATGTTCCCACCACTTTGCCAATATTTTCCCCACACATTATGAAATAGCTTGCAGTAGGGATGCATCTAATACATGTGTTGAGCTGGAGTTTTCAGAGCATTTGTTATTTTTAATGTTTTCTGGGCAGTTGATGTGGGCAACGATGGCTGATGCTCTCCAATACACACGCTGGCTCGAATCGCTTTCCACGGTTTGTTCCCGTTCTAGTGAAACCACAAAACAAAATGCTAACAAATACGTCCCCACTACTGATATCCACTAATTTACAGCTGTAATTATGGTTTATTAAAATAAAGAGTTACATTAGGGCGAATTAGAGCCTGAAACCTCTTACACACAAAGGAATACTTTTTGCTAGACCAAAGATTAAACATTAACACATGTATAAATATCAAGCAAGAAGAACTACTCCATTGAGAACACAGCAACACAAATGTGACTGAAATTAGTTTAAATGATAAAAAAAATTATAATGTTAATGTTATTTCAGATTTGAGATACAATATGCTACTGCTAACTGTACATCACTTATCAGAATAGCAAAAGATCATGTTTAATTATGTTTGCATATCCTAATCAATATACACGAGCTAAGCCTTCATCTTTTGTGACATAATAAGCAGCACATCTGTGTAACCCCCTTCCCAAGTCTCCACCACTTTTCAAAACAAAGTGAAACCAATGGCTGTGCTCTTACGAGAAATATTTTATTCATAATGTGTACTAGTAGTTTCCATGCGTTTGCACGCTGCACCTGCTGTGAGCTCCACTCTGTCTGCCTGTTTTCATGTGATACTAGTTGAGCAACTGACAGAGTTGTGTCCTTATACAACCCCAAGAACAGAACCAATCAGATCGAGTCAACAGTAGACCTCTCAGCTCAGTCCATTAAGGAACTACCTTCATTTTAATCATTCAGAACTGCTGGAGCATTTACTTTCACAAGTAGTAAGCATGAGATGTTCACATAAGGCATATCAAAATATAAAAGAGGAACATTTAAATGTTGCCATCATTCTGAGCCATTTAAAATGTTTTATATTCAGTGTGTCAAATCACAGGCTCTGGTGAGGAAGTGACCTTTTAGGTACGCAAAGTTAAGCACACTCATTTATGAGTGTACTAAAAGGGTATTAATGAAAAGTTGGCTATTTATTGCTGGTGTGAGTTCACATCCTTTCAATTGTTCACTTATTACCATTTGTGATGTAATTGAGCTATGTTATCAATATGTATGTGTGATTTTTTTTTTATTGACAGCTGTATTGATTGAGTATCAGATACATTATATATTTCAGATATTGTTTGGTTTTTACATGTAATAGGTACGCAACATTTCAAAAGGCTGAAAAGCACAGGAGAAAAGAGACATCATGGTACTGCCACACTGCAGCTTTGCCTGGCAGCTTATGTACTTTATTATCAGGTATGCATTTAGCTGCTTTTACATTCATGTAGCAGTATAATCAAAAAAGCATAGCGCATCCAGACGCTGCATGGGACAACTTCATGCCAAGAGACACTTGTAAATATTCAAAAGACTATTATGATCTATTAAATTATGTCAATGTTTAAGTATAGTTCTGTAATAATTGGCAGCAGCTCTCAAATGACAGCATGTGGAACTTTTATAGTTTGTTTGTATTGAGGAACTAATGAAACTTTAAGAGTTATTGGAATACATGCTGTTTTCTAGATGCATTTTTAAGTAAAGAAAGTTTATTGGAGGTTTATTAACATTTTAAAGGCTAATAACAGGAATATGTATTTCTTTGGAGTTCTTTAGCACTATTTAAAATCTGAGGTTTAATTAAGGACTGTGGATGGAGTGCAGATGTTGTCTGTGTTTGCTTGTAATGGTACGTTGTGTTGGTACAGGTTCCATATGAAGAAGATTCTTGTTTTATTTAATATCATGGTGAAACATTGAACATTTGGTTTCTCCCTCTAACCAAATTTTGTGTATTAAGTTGTTAATAAGAATGAATTTTACATTTGTTTATTTCATCATAATCATATTGTGGTATTTGCTTATTAAACAATATAGTCATGCTGGAATAATAATTTAATGTGTGTACATGTTTATTCAATACACACACATACACACAAACACACACACACACACACACACACACACACACACACACACACACACATATATATATATATATATATATATATATATATATATATTTTTGCATCATTGCAATCTTAAGACAAGAAAGGACATTTCTACTGGCTTAGTGCACAAAAGCACAATAATCTCTTGATATTTAATCTGCCAATAAATCCTAATAAACTAAATTCTCAAGTGTAGAAAAACAACCTTTGATAAGGCGGTTTTATTATCATGTCAGTGCACTGGTATTAGGGGACTTAAGGACATATTTCACTGTCCAGCCAGGTATTGATTGAATCTGTGGTCAAAGCAACATGCATTTTCAATGCAAGTACTCCATAAGGGAGCGGCAGCAATCAAGGACATTGAATAGATTTTTTTTTTTTCACTTCATAAGGATAAATTGTTTGTTAAAAGATGAAATATTCCCAGCCATGCCTCAAGGGGTTATTCCTATAGACAGTTTGTTATAAGCGAATCATGCCCACAAGCACACAGTAATTATATTATACTTTGAGAGGCTATGCGAGAAGTGCGGTTCTTTAATCAATGCTACAATCGATTCAGAACTCACACTGACAAGCATATACAACATGCACATGTTTGTGCTTAACCATACACAAAGGTAAAAATGTTCAATTAAGGAAATTAAGCAAATTACACACTTAAAGCTGTAATAACATAATCTCTGAGTCAGTATGCTACATCTACTGCTATTATTTCTACTATTTTGACAAGAAATTTTTTTTACTTTTATCAGCAATGGAAAAAAAATTAATTTCTTACTGCATATTTTAAATGAAAAACAAAATCTACTACAATAATCTACTTACAGTATTTATTACTAGTAATTTCATAATTTTAGCATGTGATGATAAAATGTATAGTCTGAATGCTCACTTTGAATAAATGTAAAATACATATAAGTTAAATTTAAACGTTAGTAAACTTTAGTTAACTAGTAAACATGATTTTAAAAAATGGATTGTAACAGTGATTGTTTCCATGTGTCTGCTTGAAAGTTATTTTAGTGTGGTCAAATTAAGAAAGAGACTGAGGTCTCTGGGATATACTGTTACTTTCACTTTGTTCAAGTTTGTGAGATTGTGACTGACAGTAGCCTAGATTACACTGATATTATTTGTCATAAATTTACATTTTAAAGGACTAACATAATGTAAGTCTGAATTATAAAGTTTTTGTCTCTGCCCGAATATGCCTAAATAGAATCTCAAAATATTAGTCCAAATTTAAATTATTTAGAAAACATAAAACACAAGAATGGTTACCTGAATGACCTACTACTTCAGACAAGATACTGAAAAGCAAATCCAATGGACATCCCATGAGGCCATGGGAGAGGAGTTGTGAATGGCAGTGAAGTGGTGAAGACAACATGCAGAAAGTCTAGATTACATAATACACACATTTACACTATCCACTTTATTTTTACTGTAAGACTGGTTGCGGCCATTTGACATGGCTTCCAGTCTCATCTGCGTCCAGCTATTTTTAGCTGTGCAAAACATGTCTTTTTGCTGCTTGATATTGCAAATTGGTGTCTTTCCATATTTTGTAATTTATTATCTTAATTATGAACAAATTTGTAGTGCAAACAGTTTTACCATTTGCAGCTAATGAACCGGAAATCTCGCACATTCACAGAAAACGGCTTACTTCCGCTTTGAAGAATAAGGTAGATATAAAGTATAATTTTCTTAAAGGTCACTATTACATTTGGTATTTAAAATCATTTAAGCATGCATAAAAGGGATAGTGCAGCCAGGAAATAATCATTATGTTAATAGTGAGACAGGCTGTTATCCTGTTGTGTTCTATGGAAGAAAGAAAGACAGGTTTGGAACAACAGACAAGATAAGATCCCCATTTTTGAGTGAACTATCCCTTTAAGACGTCAAAAACAGAAATATGTCAACAGCATTTCCTTTCCTCGACATAACAAATCACGTTTAAATATTTGCTTTATGGTCAGAGTAGGTCAAGATTATGTTTTGGTATGTGACGAGTATTTGAGTGATTTTCTATAAAGTTATTCTACCACTGACAGGTCCCACCACAGAGGTCCCTCGGGGGGAATCCCTGCCGCCTGTCAATCATTCCCGCCGGGTCACACACAGACGCCTATGACCCTGCTCTGCCGGGATACTGTCATCACTGTTATTAATGTTATGAACACTGACCGGCCTACCTAAATAATAACTACTCAAAGACTCTCCTCTTCCCATCCGTGCGTAATTGTTTTAATCGCAGCAGCGCCCGTCGCTTGTGTTTGGAGGGAAGCTGCAGGAGAAAGCGAGTGGAGGAGTGTGTGCCGCCAGCCAATCAGAACGCACACTGGCTGCGCGAGCGCACATGTTTACAGGCGACATTCCGCCGGTAGAGCCAGTGGCTCCAGAAAACCCGGATGGATTACTCGGAATGGAGTCTTTCTCACACGAAACCGGATTTACGCCGATATGAAGTGAAAACTAGCTATTAAAACAGCACCCTCGACACTGGAGACGCTCATTTATACTATAATATGAATCAAATTTCTGGTGGTCCGTTCTTTGGTGATTTATCACATAAATTCCCGCTGTGTGTATTGTGAAAAATACATCGTGTTTATCGATCCAAAACTGCCGCTCCGCGCCACGTTTTACAACAACCTGTCAGCTTTAGGGGAACGGCAAGCAAAACAAACAGGTCGACAGAAGAAAGATATCGGTTGCCGGTCGGTGCTTCGGTCAGACGGACAGGGAGGTTATCAAGCATAGCTCATTTGCATTTTGTTACGGTTCACTGCTCGCGCCGGTGAAATATGTGGATGCGGTCCAGATCTGTGGTAATGTTGTCGTATTATTATTTGCATGGTCGGCCCGTTATGACGGTCAGTCCGTTCGGGTTTTGTCAGCGTGACATTTCTTGTTTTTAAAGCGACATTGTCGTGCAAAGATAGAAGTAATTTTTATTTGCGCATTTCATTGTTATAATCAACTATGCATACGCGGCGGCTGGTGAAGCGCTCGGTCATCGGGAGCCGCGTGTACGCGCCGGGTTTAACAGGAGACGCGGCTCCGCTCTCGGGAGTGATCCAGGCTGTCAAACAAGACAACAGAGATGCTTCGACCGGACATCGGCGCAACGTGTACACGGTGCTCATGCAAGACGGGAGCCTGAAAGAATACTCCGAGGAAGAGATTGCACAGATGACTGCGAAAGCGCCGCTGAAGTCGAGCTTGAAGGTTTGTGTGTGTGCTCAGCTGGGCTTGTTGTTGTTGTGCTGCTTGTCGCACACAGTCTTGTTTACAGTGCACTGAGAGATTGTTTGTTTGATGATCCAAATATTTCTTATCTAAACGTGTGAGCATTGCAGTAATGATGCTGATGCTACTGGGGAGTCGTTGGCCCCTCAAATCAAACATTTTGAGGCCAAATTAGTTTTTAGTTGCAAAATTCTACAATTTCTTGATACAAATAGTCGTTCAGAATCGCCGGTGTCCATGCTCACCATCTAGTGCATTAAACTGACACTTTTGGTCTCTGCATTGTTGGATGGGAACAGTTGCAAAAGACTGTGAAGTGCATATGAATTTAAAATGTACTTTGCATATCATCTTTACTTTTAACTTTCTAAGTGGAGACCATTTAACGGTCACTGTGCTGTGATGAAGGGGCAAACAAAACAAAAACGGTGCTTTGGTCACAAAAAGTGCTAAAATGATTCGGATATTTTTCTAGGTTTATTTAGTATAACTGTGTGTTTGAAATGATGTCACTTCTGTCTGTATTCATGCAATATAAATATCACAGTGTTTTTAAAGTAATATTTGGGGAGAATGTCACTCATCTTGTATTCTTACCAACGTTCTTCCTTTAGCGCGAATCAGATTTACATATGTATTTGATTAAACACTTAACTTATTTTTTCTTTTAACATACTGATTTTTTTATTTTTTAATGACTCGCGTTCGAGGGAGTCATTTGTGAACTCAGTGACGGCTCTGAATGATTCACTATGTGACTCAAATCGCTAACTCGCTCGTGAGCTCAACTCTTCTGCATCGTGAATCTTTTCACTAAAAAGAACCGGTTCTTAAGAGTCATTTGTTCGAGAATCGGTCATCTCGCGCGGTGTCCATTGCATTCAGCGAACACAACGCGACAGAAAGATGCAAAATAGCGGTGATGAAAACACTGACTAAATTGATGCAATTAAACTATCGCACAATCGCATGATGAAATGTGACTAAACCGCATATAGACAAACTAATTTTCCCAGAACGAGTAGATTACAAATTATTGTCGTAAATTAGACTTGTTTTGTTTCATTTGTGGCCGTTTTAGTCGAGGTCTGTAGCCATGTAGGGCTGTGTAAGCCGCTGATTATCTGAGTTTAGTGGGTGGATAACAGTGGCAAACAAACACGCTCTGCAGCATTCACGCGCCAGGAGAAGCATCTGTGCGCGCGCGCGTACAACAGCCTCCATCTCTCCTCTGCAACCGGCTCTTTTAGTGTTTTTTTAGTGTTTTCGACATTCATTGCTAGTGCAGTGATCGTGTTTTTATAAATGTCTCGTTTGATTTTTAGTTAATGCTCAGATCAAGCTCATTTTATTCACTGAACTCCGCGTGATTGCACACTAGGCTGAGTGCGTTGCTTGCACGTAATTGCAAAATACAAAGGGTTTTTTATAATGACCTAATTGCAGTCAAGTTATACAGCCTGAGGTGCCATATCAAAACAAAGAGGGTCAAAATGACAAGAACGGCACCAGCTCTATTTCACTCTTTTACAGCCAGAGATGCAAGACTTTGATATGTAGGTTTTGCATGGAAATAATTCAAATTAGTATAAACAACCAAATAAACATAATACCTAAAATCTGCATGCTATATTTCCATACACGTTTTATCTGTTTGCTGGTGTACATTCAATTTTTGTATGTGCTTGTTTTTGGCAAGTGTGGCAACTGATATGCTTCAGTGTTTTTATAATCTGCACTACCAATCAGACATCCATTTAATTTTTATTCAGTGCCACTTTTTATTCGAGCAGCTATTATATACATCACATGCTGACATGTTCTCTGGTGATATATGATGGGGAAAAAGTTAAGATTTAAGCAATGCAAGCAAGGAGGGATGTGAAACTAAAGTGAGGGCTAATGGTCCCGGAGCAGCTGCTTCATTACGGCAGCAAAACCCAGCTCTACAGAGGGTCATGCTCATAGAATCTGGGGCTTTGGCAAGGCGCCTGGATTCCCAAACGAATGCCATTCGGCTTGGGGGAATGCCACTTGTTGACTTGCATAGTAAGGAGGGGCTTCGCGTTAAGTGCGTTACAGTGTGGCATTTCCAGACAAAGGCGGACTAGATTGTTTTTGTTCCCCTGTTGTTTCCACTGCTTAATATCAAAATTTAATTAACACACACGGGCTGTCTAACAGTTTAACTCTTTATGCACCAAGGCTTTGTTGCTGGTTTACATTTTATTCACATGAAATGATTGATTATTTGGTCATAATAGATGCAAGCTTTAAACATTTTTGTTATTGTTTTACGAAGAGCATCATAATTCCTTTTACAGTGGATATCTCAAAACTTAAAGTGCCACATCTCACATGTGAACGTGCATTGTGTGTTTGTTTTTCTCGTGAATATTCAAATATAAATAAATAATTTGTAGATAATTAATTTCGAGTGCTTATCTGTGTGCATCCTGCTCTCAAATCTAATTAGTGCTGTTATTAGATCAGTCGAGATCTGTTTAAATCGATTAAAATCATTTAACTCTTTAGCAAAAAAATATCTCATTTGAATAGTTTGACTGGCACATGAATTGTGACCCATATTTGATCAGATTGGAGTCTGTGCTCCACATGAGGTGAGAAAGCTGTGGTCGTAAAAAAAAAAAAAAAAAAACAAGCACACAAAGCAAGGGTGTGTGTTTTTATCTTGAGAGAGAAAGACTTAATAGTGTGTGAAATTTAAATTTGAACTTGTCAACTGTGCAGTTTTGATTTGACGCTTGAAAGTCTTGCACAACATGATACCGCTTTAACAAATCTGTTCATCTCATGAAAATACGCCAAAGCCTGGCATTCATCTTGTTCATGAAATAGCATTATTCCTGCCCTATGGGAGGTTTAAAGAAAGAGTTAACCCCAAAAAATGAAAATTCATTCACTCTTTTAAGTCTGTTTTTCAATGAAGCACCATTAGTAAAATTTCGTATTTTTATATTATATTTCTACAGTATTGTCTAAAATTAAATAAAAAACAAAACACAGACTAAAATCATACATTCTTGAAGTGAATTTAGACATCACAACATTATAATGGATATTTATTTTGATATTTGCTCGATTACATTTTGCAGTGTTATTAAATGTTAAGCATTTTTAAATGTAAAGGTTTAAGTGTGTTTGATAACACCAACATGAACACTAAGAAAAATTATATTCATAATTACATATCCAATTTTATAATCAATAATATGAATATATAGTAAATATATATTATAAAATCTCTTATATTGGCTGATAACCTATCGTGCGTCCCTATAGTTTTTCACCCAAAGTTTATTGTTTGGCTGCAGAGGAATATCATGCATAAGTTAAATAGACCATGTTTGGGATACATTTTAATATCCTTCTTTTTAAAGCTTAAATACATAAACCTAATTTATTGTTATTGTATGGAAAAAAGCAGCCAGTACATTCTCCAAAATTTCCCCTTTTGCGTCCACAGAAGAAAGAACGTCATACGGGTTTGGAACAACATGAGAGTGAGTAAATAATTACAGTTGGCACATAAATAAAAAGAAACTCTATTAAAATACCACACTTAACTACTAGTGAGGTAAAATTCAGTTTTATATGTCGTTTCTTGGACCGGTATTGAGGCAGGTATTCAGGTAGCCATCCATTTAATTTTTTACTTCATTATAGCATGTAAACTCACAGCTGCTCAAAGCCCAGCATGATGGGCGTTTACTCTCTCCTCCGTCAAACTAATCATGTTACGGTAAGATAATGATCTGGATTGCATGCCGCTCACTGTTCGATCACGCTCTCCGTTGCTGCATACAGTGATGTACGTCGTCTTGGCCCTTGTTTGCCCTCTCGTAGTATGTGGTTTAGTGTACCACAGCTTTAGTCACAGTGCAATAGAAAAGTCTACGGCTGCTGTGCAGATGAGACGTGCAAGAGGAAAAGCTGCTCGTCTTTGCATTAGTGTGGTCACGGATGGTGGCTTGTTTTGCTAAGGGGGAAATGGTAGAGCGAGGGGGATTTATTTTTCTTTTGTCAGCAGCGCAGATATCTTCTAAACAAACGAGCCTGCAGATGAGCGAATAGGATTTCTCCATCCAAAGCATTGTTCAGGTGTTTGTATTGACCGGTGCATTAATTACCAACAGCTTAAATACAGCCTAATGTTCCATGAATGCAAGCAAACAAGCCTCATGGCAGGGGTCTATACCATTAAAGGCCCCGTAGGTGTAAATAGGGCTGCATTGACAGGAGCCACGTGGAGAGACTATTAACACAGTTAAGACTGAAGAAACTCAAATGTGTTTTTCTCTGCAGAGCACCTGTAATGGTGGCCAGCGGGACGGGCCCACGCAGGGCCAGAATGGGGGCGTGCAGAGAGGAGAGGTGCCCTCCCTCAGCCCAGAGAGCACAGAGGAGCCAAGGGTGCTGGAGCACAAGCGAACGGGCCGGGCGCTAGAGCCAGAGAAAGATCACACCCGCTCTGTTTCTCTGCTGGAACAAAAACGCAAGGTGGTCTCTTCCAGCATCGACGTACCACAAGCCAGGTAAGAAAGCAAGATGAGCGCCCGCTACAGGCACAGATGAGAACTGAAGGAATGATGTATGTTATTGTTTACTTCATTTTTTCATTTTCATGTTGTAAAAAAGAACTAGACTGTAGTGCAGGTGAGATGTTGGTTTTCACATTATTTATCAGTTTTTTCAATAAAGTTGCATACATGGATTTTTTCATAAACGGATGGAAAGTCTGGCTATGTGAGACTGATTGTAGTATATATACCACTGTTTAAAAGTTTGGGGTCAATAAGATTTCAATGTTTTTGAAAGAAGTTTCTTATGCTCACCAAGGCTGCATTTATTTGATCAAAAATACTATTATAATGTGGAATATTATTACAATTTAAAATAAGTGTTCTTTGTTTAAATATATTTTAAAATGTAATTAATTTCTGTGATGGCCAAGCTGAATTTTCAGCATTAATTGTCCTTTAATTGTATTTGTTATTTTAATTTTAAAATTTAATTGTAATTTACTGTTATATAATCATTACATAATGCGCTCTAAGCGAAATGAAGACCAACAGTATATTGATACAAGCTTGTTTGTGGTTTGTGAATCCTGTAGTCTAAACGCTTTAACAGCATTTGCACTTTTTTCTGACACCTCTAGCATGCAGCAAACTGTAGAACTACAAAAACATTGTGACAGCTGTATTCCTTTATTTGTAATTTGAGGCACGTTTTAACACACACAAACACACAGTCTTTTTAGTGTGACTTTTTAGATCCTAAAACTCAATTGGCAATTCAATTGACATGAAGCATCTGCTGTCTGATAGCTCTATTACTACACTGAGGCCTGATATCGACTCAATATTTATTTGTTGACGAATTATTGATCTCATAGCTCAATTTGTCTCACTGAGCAATGAATTTATTTTATGGCTGAGAAAAATGTTTGTGATTTCCGTCTGCGTTAATTGGCCTTGCATGTTTGATTTGCTATAGGTTGACTACCGATGTCCCTGGGTGATATATTGATCACCTCAGTGGTGCTCCATTTATGAAGCTCATTATTTTTAATGCTTATAGAAAAAGGCGATTAATCCTCCATGTACAACAAATTATGTATCTTGAGAGATTGCACTGCTGGTTGTGCTATGGTGCAACACAATTAGTTTTCTAAACAGATTATTAATATTAACATGACATAAAATAACATCAACTTCCAAGTTATTATAAAAACAAACATTTCATATTCGAGGATCATGTCACACTAAAGACTAGAGTAAGGGCTGCTGAAAATTCAGCTTTGCATCACAGGAATAAATTACACTTTAAAATATATTACCATATAAGTTATTGTAAATGTAATAATATTTCATAGTATTATTGGTTTTACTGTTTTTTTTTATCAAATAAATACAGCCTAAGAGTTTCAAAAACTTTTTTTAAAAATCTTACCAACCCCAAACTTTTCAACTGTATCATAAACCTCTAGGCAGTGCAATTCATCATGATCTTATCCTGGCTAAAATCGAACCAATTTTTAGATTTGTGTGCTTGAGTTGATTCAATCTCACAGTGCGTGTAACCATGTTTGCTCATATATTTTCTTTTCTGTGTTTCTTTTGGACAGCTCAAACCTCAAAACGTGTACGTTGAGCTCTGAGGTCTATTAGTCACGATTTTGGATATGAAGCAGCCACAAGTTTAAATATCTCAAAATAATTATGGTGCCTTTCTGTTGGCAGGGCCAGTCAGTTTAGACAAACACAGACAAAGTTCTGGATAGTGTGCTTTGCTTTCTTTTGCATTTCTCAGCTCCAGGATAGTTGATCAATCCATTGTGGCAAACAAGCCGGAGGATTAGCTTTACTGTTATTGTGTAAAGTGTTTCCAACATGTCAAAATCAATATATAGAGCCTTGTGACGAATGGTTTTTATAAAGCACCAGTGAAGACCATTAGATTCCACAGGCCAAGAGTCTATTGTATGAAATCACATGAGCGCCATGCACTTAATTAGATGAACACAGAGAGGACACTTAGACCAAAAAAAGGTTAGATATAGGTTCAGCTACCTTGTGTTTAAATTCAGGAGTAGGTGTGGGCGTCATTACTCTGAAATTGTGATTGATTGTCAGTGGTCTACCTAAATGGGAAATGGTGACACATAAGGAAGAGAATGGAACAATTAAGACTAAACTGTTGTGAGGAAGGTGATCCAGATACTTGATTGTGATTGGAGAGCAGGTTGCACGCTCTTGAAGTTGTGATTGCAAACAGCAGTGACCTAGATGCAGTAACACTTTAATATCACAGGACTGGAGCTTGTAAGTAGCCACTTGGTTTGTGTTCAATCAGTGTACAATAGAGAGTGTGCTGGAGTTTGTTTGGTGACCTGCAGGTCTAGGGGGGGTGAAGGGGGTCACACGTTTCCCATCTCACGTCAGCTGTTTCAGTGTTCATTATTGGATACTGAATAGCTTAGTTCATCATATTTGTTTACAGAGTTCCACGACAAGCATTCTGTGTCTTGTATATTAGTTGACCCAACGTGATTACTGACCTCTCTATTTCCCCCGCCAGCTTTGCTGAAAGAGTGGTTTATTAAAAGATTGAGAAATGCAGTATGTGGAAACCATTTTGGTTCCTCTTTCTATTAGTGTACAACATAAATCTACAGCAGCTTTATATTTTTTCTATGGCAGGAAATAACCTATGTGAACAAGAACAGTCTGACTTTTAATGTTGCAGGCCTCCACAGACTAATTGTGAGCAGGAAATGAATAATTGTGTGTGTGTGTGTGTGTGTGTGTGTGTGTGTGTGTGTGTGTGTGTGTATGTAGAATTGTGTAAAAGCAACATTAGTTGACTACCGCCAATAAAAAATAAAAGAGAGAGAGAATATGGACAATATTTACTTACTTTTAAAAAGATGAACCAAATTTGTTTATTTTCTATCTTCTATGGAGCAGAAATCTTTGAAGAATGTGCTTCCCACTCTTTTCCATTAGTCATGCACCAAAATAAAAATTTTGGACACGCTGGGCTGGAAAACAACACAAAAACAACAAAATAATTATTTTAAGACTTTTCTACACGTTTCTTCCACAAACGCATCGATTCACTTCAGAAGACCTTTATTAACCACCCAGAGCTGTGTGAAGCATTTTTTATGATGGCTGGATGCACTTTTTGGGGTTCAAAATCTCGAGCACCATTCACTGCCATTATAAAGTTTGGAAGAGCCAGGACATTTTTTTATATAACTCTGATTGTATTCATCTGAAAGAAGAAAGTCATACACACCAAGGGTGGCTTGAGGGTGAGTAAATCATGGGGTAATTTTCATTTTTGGGTGAACTATACATTTAAGTGTGTTATCAAGGTTACATGTTTAACATTTAAAATAAGAGATCTGTAATCGTGAATCATTGTTTATGGATCTTGATATATAGCTTATATTCACCTGTGGGAGACTGCAGCAGGGACAGTGGTCAGGAAACCAGATTGGAGGATTCTCCAAATAAACCTATTGCTCTGAGAGCTCAATCCCATGAGTCCATTAAAATAAGCTTTTGCATTACTGTGGTAAAGCTACGGAAATGAATGCAACCAAATTACTAGGTTTCTTATAACCTCTCATATAGCCATATTGCTTGAAATATGGGTGTAACTTTTGTTATAGCTTTTTTTCTTTAACAACAAGCCCCCCCCCCCACCCCCCTGTTGATCCAGTGTCACGATGTGCTGTGTCAAAGTGGTGGGTGGATAAACCGGGGAGGGTGATCTGGTCGAACAGTGCGCTTTCTCAGTAGAGCAGCTTTACTGGCTGCCAAAGTAAACAAGTTCCCTCAGAAAGCGGATGGTGGCTGGGCTGCAACTTTAGAGAGCATGTGATTACCATCTGAAAAGCGCCACTCTTCGCAAAAGCTGGAGTTCTGCAATGCTGGATTTTTTCCAGCACTCTCACAGCAAACAACACAGCGCCTGGTGTTGGTCCTGGGTGTCTTATCAGACTGGACACGGAGTGTTTTTTCTTTTTTCAGACTTCCATGAACTTCACGAAGATTGAAACAATAGTTCCATTCCTATCTGATTGGCTCGACATGCAGTAAGCTACAAAATACATGCCTGAATGTGTGCCATCCTACAAGAATGAAAGAATCCACTGTGTTAAAATGGGATGTGGTTGTTTTAGTAGTCAGTGAATGGAGGGTATAAACTCGCTGTTCCTAGAAGTATGCAATAAAAATAGAATGACATAACATGTAGACAAATAACAAGTGAAGTTTTAACCCCATAAAGCCCACTGGTTCATATTTGATACACAAATTTCTAAGGCCTCTAAATTATCAACTTGATCAAAACTTTACATGATCTACTATTATTCATTTTAAACCTTTTAAATCAATTTTTAAATCATTTTAATCATTTTTAAATTCCTTGTTTTATTGTTGTGAATTTTTTTTATTATTATTTTCTTTTCTTTTATGTAAGCACTTTGAATTACCATTGTGTATGAAATGTGCTATATAAATAAACTTGCCTTGCCTTGCCTACTTCATGCCTTTTGTCATCTGAGTGATATTTCATACTTTTTTTTAGCAAGTAAAATACCTTTTAGTAAAATTGTGAAAACATCCCTCTTCAGACCGTGGTTCATGTGTCTTTTTGCTGTGAAATCTTTAAATCTTTAAATACTTTTCAAGTATTGCTTTCTCTTTGGAGTGTTACAAGCTGATTGTGCATAGATAAGGTCCCTGAAGTTGCAAAGACTAAAGTCTCAAATCCAAAGAGATATTCTTTATCAAAGTTAAGACTCTGCCATGCCTCCCTAAAATGGCTCGTTCATACATGCCACCACATATCTACGTCACTATGTGGAAATATTTGCGTAATGCCACCCAAATGTTCATGCACAGAAAGAAGGCGTGGTTTCAGTAACCGCAGTTAGTGTTGAAGCAGTCATGTCAGGGAGATGCTGTGTGCGAAAGCAAAAGCACTTTATTTGGCCTTCCGAAAGTAGATGCATTTAGGAAGCTTTAAGATTACTTACAACAGAACAGCAACACATTTTATGGATGACCGTTTCGTGAACATAGGAGAGGAGGTAATTCTGACTTTGCTACGACAATCTGGCGCTTCTGAATCAGCTACTGTAAGTATGTTTTGTTATTAGTTTAAGTATTTGCTGCTGTCTGTTCAAATTCTGAGTTTTGCTCATCGTGTGTGTGTGTGTGTGTGTGTGTGTGTGTGTGTGTGAGGGAGGGAGAAACCGGGTCAGATCACAGAGTCAGCTGTCTTAACCATCCGTGGCTTGTGTACTGCAAACACATACGAGCTTCATCACTGTGTCTGTCCCGTTTGAGAGAGGCGGGGCATAGAGGACCTACAATAATGTACAGTATTTTAAAAATAATGTGTTTTTTGAACATTAAAGAATGTCAACATATTCTGTTACTCCAAAACCACAAAATAATTATATTTAAAAAAGCATCATATGACCCCTTTAAAGACTTTAATAAAGTAAATTTAAGAATAACTTCAAAGATGAAAACTTACTGGACTGAAGCAATTTAGGTTTACTTGAGTATCCATACATCATTTTTTTTTTCATCAGGCTTTTCATTGTTAAACATTTTTGGGGGAATTGTTCAGTTTTGAAATATTTAATTTAATTGTTTTAGACATTAATAAACCAGCAACACAAAATAAGGTAAACGTGTTAACTGATGATAGATGCTGTTTTCATTGCACAGTTTTCTATCTTGCAAGTTAGATCTGGTCGTGGATGATGCAATCAATTTTTGTAACAGTTTGCATAATTTACATACTGTATAAAAGGCTGTTTATTATGCTCAAAGGCTGATTGTGCGCAAAAAATGACAGTAACTACCCTCAGTAGCAGGTGGTCAGTGCTAGCACAGTTTTTTCAGTTCAAAAACCTTTGTGAATATAGTGCAACAATTTCACCATTAGCCGCGCAAGCCACTAAAATTACATTATTATTATAATTTTTTTTCTGTTTAAAAATTGTAAAGAATTACGTCTAATTTAATGGCAAAATACATGCAAAAATGTGTTTTTTATGTTAAGGGTATGTTGTTAAGCCCAAACTATAAAATCAGTCATCTAGCTTCTCTTTCATTGTTAAGCAATAATAGCCTTTTCCATTAGAAGCTTTAAATCACTGGCCGCTTGCGTGTCAAGGCTTTGGAAATTGGACCACCTGTAATGGTTTGGAAAGAAATGTGCTGGAATCTTTATGCAAATTAGTGGTTTAATTAAAAATCCCTGAATATCAGTGAGGGGGAGTGGCCAAGAGTGGATTATGTATTTCAAAGCAATAATACAGGCTGTTGGGTTGTCCTCACAAGATGATTGAAGTTACCAACAAGAAGAGCTCTAATGTTTGCCGCAGCTCGATACCAAACACACCAGATCACAAATGACTTCCCATTAACATCCAGCCTCCCTGAAGATGCCTGTCTGAAGAGAGTCATTTGTTTAAAAGATCAAAGCGTGCTTCCATCAGCCTTTTTAGTTACGATCATTTGTGCAATACACTGCATTCAGTTTTGACAATCCCTGACGTGTTGCCAGCCCGTCAATTTTAAAGCTGTCAAAACAAGTCTATTTACATTTATTAATGTTGTAAATAATGAAGTATTGCCTCGTTTTATGAGTTTAACACTTCTATACTGCAGTCATGGGAGTAGAAACAAATGTTCTGGCTGTGTTACTCTGACAGTCACGTTACTTTAAATCACAATGTAAATCAGTCAGCGGTGAAGGGACTACTTTAAATGTAATTGCAGCATAGCTTCTCATTGCATGCCACCAATTTGCAGGTGTGTTAAGAGTGCCTGTAGCATTCTCAGCAGCATGATCAAAAAAAAATATTCCATCAATACTGAGATCATATGCAGTGCTTCTGTGCTTGAATCATTGTTGGAGGATCTGGAATGGGTTGTCTCATTATTTTAAGAGCCTGCAACGCAGATGAGCGTGAAAGGATGAATTGATCGCATGTGTGAATTGATATCTTATGTGCTGTAGAGGCAATAATCATAATGACTTTAACATCACGGTTTTGACTTTTCCTTTTTTTCTTTTGAAAATGGACTGTAATTCAGTGTTCACAAACAGAGATTCTGAAAATATGAAAATTAAATGAAATTCTAAATATTAGGTAATAATATAACAGTATAAATAGTACTAAAATAACAGTGTTATTTTTTTTTTTTTGTTACTGCGACTTTACTTTGGTCTCTAAGATTTTATTTTTAAACTACCCAGATATGGTGTTTATTAGAGATTCATAAAGAGGGATTCGCAATGACATTACAGAGGAGTTTGTGAGATTTTAAAAGAAATGCCAAAAATTAGCAATACATTTGTTATTAGTTAGTTAACCAAAAAAAATTTTAATAAATAAAAAAATACAACTTTTGATTTTAATAAAGTAAAGTTGACCTTAACATTTAACTAATAAATTTTTTCATTGTTAGTATTTTTGTTAGTATTTTTATTTTTGTTGGTTATGTTAACAAATGAATCCTTTATTGTGAAGTATTACTGAAGATAATAAAACAACTGTTTAATTATGATTATATTATGTATTTTTGAAATTACCACAAGACTGAAAAGAATAGTCTTACAAAATATTATATCAGATAAAAATATTATATAATTCTTACTGAATAAAACATTACATTGAACTAACTATAATTATGAATTATTTTAACCTTGATAAAATGTATTGTAATTAAATTGTTATTTTAAGCCTATAATTACATTGTTTTAAGAAAATACATAACAATGGAAATATGTTACTCTGTGAAAATACTAATTTTATTTATTAATAAATCACAATGCTTCATTACAAGTAAATAATTTAAGCCATACGAGTTAATCTGACAAAAAGGGTTGGCTAAAGTCTGGCTATAAATGTCTCTGTTTGGTAATGCAACTGTGGTCTAGTCTTTATACTGTACGTATAGTCTCCTCTTATAGCTGCTGAGAGGAACTCATTCAGTTGTGGTTTGGAGCAAAGATTCTCTGGCAGGGGGGCATCATGATGCTGAGTTACTCAAGTGTGTCCTATTAAAATAAACCTGCGTAACATATTATGCATTTCTAATTATACCTATCGGTTTTGACAGTGTAGTTGGTAACATAAATTATTGATCTCTGTCGAGCTGAAAGACTTTATTAATTAAAATGGAGAGGTACTAATTAAGCTCTCTGCATGGGGGTGTCATAATTATCCCCAATCTAATTTAGGTGGCACTCACCAATTGTGCCATAGTTGAGGGAGATGAGAATAGGAAGACTCTAGGGTACAGATGTGACCGTGACAATGGCAAAGAATAATAGAACAGAGCAGAAGGACAGATTCTTTTTTCCACTGTTAAAATACATTACTTTCTCCTATCCAAGTTGAATGTGCAGACAGTAAGCCATTCTTAGGTTGACTTCCTGGAAGAGCATAAACAATGTGGCTTTGTGGTGATTTCATAACATTGCTCTGTTTTTAAGGTTTGCCTTTTCAATTTTAGCGCAACTAATGGCATGAGTTTGAGGCGGTACTTCCTGTTTTTCTAAACAATGTGCGACAGGGCCATGATGACAGAACATAGGGTTCACTTAAATTTACCCTAAAAAAAAAAAAAGAAAACATTTTGGCTAAAATGTATTGATATAACAATATATATTTTAAGTAACTGAAATAAAGCAGAATTTAAATAAAATATAATTATTAGATGAAAAAAAACTGAAATTACTATAAAATTTTAATTAAAATATTGAAATAAAGACTAATTCAAAATATTAATAAACAATATAATAGTATATATAATAGTATATAAATAATACTAAAATAACAACTAGAGTTGTTGTTGTTGTTTTTAATACTGTAATGTTAATTTGGCCTCTAAGATTTGATTTTTAAAACTATACCCAGATATATAAATGGTGTTTAATGGACTATTCTCAAAGTCTTATATATATAAAAAAGGAAAGGGAATGAATTTATGTTCTTCCCGTACAACTACACTGAGAAAGAAAAAAAGAATATCTGCTGCTTTATCATTACACTGTATATGATTAATGTGATTATAAAGGTTGTTTGCAAAATCTATTCCCCTCTCCCACTGGTTCAGGGCTTATAAAGCCAATATTATGAGCGTAAACCAAAACAACACTGTATGGATTAGATGTTATGACTGTAACTTTGATTTATTCCTGCATGCTGTGATACTGTTTCCTAATTCCCACCCTTACATAACACATTTTCATATGGAAGGTCTTTAGTGACCACAAACATCAGATTGGGCAAAGACCAACCACTTTAGAGGGCTCAGCCGCTGCTCAAGTTGAGTTTAGCTCATACTATTCTTGGTCTCTTGCTGATCTTTCAACAATGCGGTGCACTAGAGAGGGAATGTTCCAGATGTTGAAAGAATGTCTGCTGAAACACCATATGTATTAGATGTTGCAGAGCCTTTGCACTGAGGTTTCGTTATACCGCCCAAGGGATGGAGTATCATTGTTATTGCCAGCTCTTAGATTCATCATTCAGACTCAGGAGCTTCATAACATGCCTGTTGCACAGTGGCACTGCAACTTTCCATGTGCACTAGTTAATATAAACTTTTTTCTGATCAACATTTTGAAAATTTGATTATTAAATTTTGTGTTATGACTTCCTACCTAGAGCAACTGCAGTCAGTTTTTGTAGGGATGTCTTAGGATTGTCAGTTAGTGAGGTTATCTACATATTTTTAAGCTAAAAAGTGAATAAATTTAGAACTTCTCAGAGAGGTGCTTTACTAACAATAACTGTTGACTGTCAGCTTGTTAAAACCCTCTCTGAGAAGCATCTCTAAATTCATCTCCCCACCGCTGCCGCACTCAGCACAGCAGCACTTTTAACAAATTATTCAGCTTCAACAATACATTTCAAAACAATTACTGTCAAACTCTTCCTGTTATTATGCATAATTCGAAGCTCATAATTTTTAGAGTACTATACTGTAGTTCTCACGTTTTGCTTTTTATCCACTGCTGCTCTTGATGTGATTATTTTCAAATATGGATGACAGAGTTGATACCAATATCAATACTAATTTTATACCACACCAAAAAAAAAAAAAAAAATGCTATTAGATAAATGAATGTACACATTTAAAAGTTTGGGGTCTGTAAGATTTTTTTTTTTTTTTTTATCTTTTACACTTTCAAATGCTGCATTTATTTGATCAAAAATACAGTAAATACAATAATATTGTGAAATATTATCACAATTTAAAATGACTGTTTTCTATTTTAATATTTAAAAATGTACTTTATTTCTGTGATGGTAAAGCTAAATTTTAAGCATTATTAATTCAATCTTCAATGTCACATGATCCTCCAGAAATCATTCTACTATACTGATTTGCGCTTGAGAAACATTTCTGATTATTATCAATGTTGAAAACAGTTGTGCTGCTTAATATTGTTGTGGAAACAAAATATGAATATAAAAATTCAAAAGAATGTATTTGGAACTTTTATATTATTATTCTATCATTTTAAGCATATATTTGAAATATCAATCTGTTGTAACATAAATGACTATTCTGTCAATTTTGATCTTTTTAATGCATCCTTGCTGAATAAAAGGATTTTTTTTTTTTATCATACTGGCCACCCAGACTTGTCAACAGTATTGTAAATATGAATAAAAAAATAACATGTAGCTTTCAAGTATTTCTAAGTGAATTAAATCATTCCATGTTTTCATACATTTAATCAAGTGAACTGTTCAATAAAATGGACAATGAAATACGTGCAGTGAGTGTTTTTCTATTTTTCTTGAAATTGTAGATAAAAGCAGGTTTAATTAAGCTGTTTAAACAACAAGACCTTATACATTTCGAACCTGTTTACATTCACTTCAGACATAATCAGCATGCACAGCCTCATTACTGCAATGATAAGGAGATCTTCACAGAGTTTGTGCACAAATCCAGATATGAGCATTCAAAGCAGCAGTCTGTCAGTCAGGGTAGCAAATCGGTATCTTAGTAAAAAAAAAAAAAAAGTTTTAGTATCAACTTGATGCCAATGTACATTTGCCAGGCCTTAAAACAATGCTCAGTAAGCAGTACTTCGATGTGAGTGAAATATTATGATTCTGAGCTCTTCTCAAGAGCTGCTGGTGCTGATCTTCACATTTTGTGCTCTGGGAAGCATGTGAGCAGAACAGCTCAAAGCCCTTTTTTCTCAGAGTTCCCTTTTTTCTCTTTGTGGCTGTGACAACAGGTAAAGTCAACCCCCCTTCAAGGGACATGAGGGCCACGTTGTGTTTTTCTTCCCTACAAAGACTTCCCATTCTCTTCTGAATGCCTGTGGCTGGAGTAAACAATAAGGCGGTCACGTGAGGGGCAGCAGCGGTGGCTCTGCAGCATCTGTGGGAGCGGCTGCGCTCCTCTTACAGACGCTGAACTTTGCTCTGTTTGGAACCCACGAGGCTGCTCCTCCTCTCTGTGCTCGGGGGCTTGTGTGTGTGTTGAAGTCTCTCGTGTAACTCGAGGAACTGTGAAAGCGAGGGGTTTGGGTTTTGGCACTACCTCACAGCACGTAGTGACAGGAAACACTGCACAAATGACTCGGCCAACTCCCCCCATCTCGCACTCTTTCTCGCATACCCTCTTGCTTGTTTGCTTCACAGCTGTCTGCGTATTAGAGATCTCCAAAACAACAAAAATCAACTAGTCTTTGAGTAGTTTATTTATCTGTAATATATAAAATCACAGTTCAATTAATTACAGTTGCTTTTTGGTTATCAGCAAAATATACAATTAGAATATTTAATATTATTATATATACAATGCCTCTCTAAAAAAGATATTTTAAAAGACACTTTTCTATTTTTTAAATTAATAATAATAATAATAATAATAATAATAATAATAATAATAAAAATACAGATATCTAACATTTCAATTTCCCGAGCTATTATTGAGCTTCAATATGTGGAGCCATTTTTCGATGTGAAACAGCTATTTTAAATTTTTATGTTAATAGGTGCAAACAGCAAAATATTATCAAAATAAATAATATAACAATATTTACTGTACAATGCAAATTTTTTTTTATTTTTAATTAAGTAACAATGACATGTTCATGAAAATCTGATGAATATTATATTGCATTATATTATATTTATAATATAATAAACAATATACTTTAATATTGGTATTGGCAAAATTCAATACCAGTAAACATTATTACAAAACTAACAATAGCTTGTCAAGTAATCATTCAAAAAACTAGTTGGGTGAACTATTTTTTTAAAGTGCTTTAGCTACGAAAAAATGCTAAAAAAATAAATTGACCTTAGTATCATCTTTGTTTTTCACCATTTCTTTTTTCTCTTTCTTGTTGTATTTTCCAGATTTTCACTGAATATTATCTCTAAAAAAGCCCACTGGCATAAAAAGCCTCTGTAATGTGTTTCACCGGTGATAAAATGAGGCTGAAGCCCTCTCGAGACTCCAGTGGTTAACTTAACCCCCCTTTCAGTGGCTCGCTGTCATTCCCGGCGAGGTTAGAGCGCTACGTGACGGTCATAAATACAGCAGCGGCCCTCCCGCAGCCCCGTCCCCTTCCTCCCTGCGTTCTTCCCTCACTCTCAGGTGCTGAGTGGCCAAGACCCCTCTCCATCTCGCTGTGACGCTGTCTTTCTCTCTCACCTTCTCTTTTCAGTTTGTACTCTTGCTCTCTCGCTCCTTGCTCTCCCCCTTTGTCTCTATGGCTTGTGTTTTTCTGCGCTGTAAGAGAGCCGCTCGTCCACCGCTGTGCAGGGCATTGAGCAGCACCTCCTCTTGTTTTCATTAACATAAAGAACAGTAGCCTGGTGCCGGCTCTACCTTAACCAGGGCATCTGCTGCTGTTTACCAAGTGTGCGTGCACAGAATCAACAGCCACCACCAAAACAAAGGAAAATTAGTTAACATGCTGTTACAGTCTTGTTTACCGTTTTGGAAAAGCACCTGTTTCAATTACGCGCTAAATCACAATGTGACTGTCATGCATAAATCAAGAAAATATAAGCATTATACAAAGCAACAGATTTTTACATCGAGAATGGAAATAAAGTAGTTACCAGGGCTTATGCAGTCTTCAGAATGATTTCAAGGACACACAATATTAACGTACCATGTCAGATATTGGCGCATATTAGAGTTTTTTCATGATTGTTTGTTTATTTGAAATTGGATATTTGTGTTTATTAATTACTTCTTTTTTTTTCTATCATCTAGCACTCAAAGTTAAACACAAATATTTTAACAACACTGTTAAATGCAATCTCAAAATGAATATTCATTTTTAAACACTACTGTACATATTAAGGTTGTGATGCCTAAATTCACATGTAACCTTTCAAAACAATTTTTAAGTGTTAAATTGCTGATTATTATTAATATATATTTTTTAATCTTTTCACAAGGCAGTGTTATTGTTCACCAATAATATTAAAAATATATAATTATAAAAAATAATATTAAATGAAAAACTTAAAAATACTAAAAATAGATATAACTAAAACTATATCTATAATATATCTCTATAAAATATATCCAAGTATTTCTATAAATATATATAACTAAAACTGAAATTAAAATAAAAATAATGATAAATAAAAACATTTTACCCAAAAAGTAATAAAATGACAAACTGCATAACAAAAGTACTAAAAATAAAAATTCATATTCATAAACAAGATAATAATAACAGTACTAATAGAACTGTTTCTCACGGTTTAATACTTCTTGCTACAGGTTTGTTCAAATCTCTAATCTCACTGTACATATGAACAATAGTAATATTGATGCTGCCTTGGCAAACATCACTTAAAGGTGACATATCATGAAAATCTGACTTTTCCAGGTTTTAATTGCTTTAATCATGTCCCCAGTGCATCTACCAACCAAGGAAACATGAAAAAGATTTAACCTAGTAACTTTGTTTTGGTAAGCCTTTTTCTGCAAGCATCTGAAAAAACGAGTGAGTCTGATTTTACTCCACTAGTGACGTTGCAAAGGGATCTCATTATAATATTACCGCCCCTTAATCTGTAAATTTCCACTTTGCACAATTTGCATTTAGAGAGACACGCATGAAAAACAGCGTGTTTCTACTTCCACTCAAAATAGGCATTTTCAAAATGATATAATAAATGATCTGTGGGGTACTTTGAGCTGAAACTTCACAGACATATTCTGGGGACACCTGAGACTTATATTACATATTAATATTTAATATATTTCAAGCCTGCCTTTGTATTGTACAGCATATATTGTTCTACAGGCTCTGCAACAGAAGGTTGAGGGTTTCTGCTCTCTTTATGCATGATGTTGGTAAAGGGATCACATATTAATGGAAGCGGTGTTCCTTTGAGCTTCTAACCAGTCAACTTCTCACTCTTAACCACACACCTGCCATTTTTATTATGCCCCTTAGGCAGCTTTGTGTGGAGTCCGCCAAGGTATTAAACCAGTGGAAACCACCATAACTCCCCTAATAAGTGTCCATAACCCGCTCGCAAGTGACAGGGTCTTTGTCCTGGCCTGAGGCAGTTAGGACATGATGTTCAGGGGAAGACGACTACCCCCACCTCACCCCACGCACTCTTACCCATCAACCCCATCTCATGAAGTATGGAGTTTTATGAGGCACTCTAATACCCCCCACACGGTGTAATTGGGAGCGTCTCTGTCGTAGTGATGGCTCCCTGGGGAATGCGGGTGACGTTGGCGGGGGGATGGACGGGGTCACGTGCCAGCGTGAGGGATGGTGGGCATGGCGATCTACTAGAGATAGGGACACTGTGCCTTTGACGCGTAGACTGAAAACATACATTATTAGCCATTAATCAAAGTTTTGTTGGCAGCCGGCATCCGTTCTGTTGTTTATAGTCTATACTGTGGACCGAACAAGGTACGCCTCTCACAGGATGAAGCACAGGTGCTTTGTGGGCTTGCACTCAATAATACGGTAATCACATAGTCACTAGTGAATTCCTATTGTGACATTTGTACTACTGACCTCAGCTTTGTGCGTAGCACTATTGTTACCAAAGACTGCTGCCTTCCTCCAGGGAAGTTACTACTTATGAGTTTAGATGTTGCATGTAAGGTTTGTGATTTTGGTGAACACAGTGGATGAGTTTGGGCAGTTTGTATATTACGCTTTCATATTTAGTATCGGCTTTAGTAAGGTTTTTTTAAAAAACATATATATATATTTTTTCCTCTGATGACTGGACCATTACTACTACTTTTCACCAACATTTTCACTGGCCCATAAAAGTGGATGTTGACCAAGGGATGTAAAAAAAAAAATAATATATATATATATATATATATATATATATATATAAAATCCATATTTATTTTTAGCTGCAGTACCATTTAAAGGTTTATGGTCAGTAAGTTTTTTTCTTTTCTTTTCTTTCTGAAGGATCATATGACACTGAAGACTGGAGTAATAATGCTGAAAATTCAGCTTTGCCATCACTTTAATAAATTACATTTTAGAATATATTAAAATAGGAACAGCCATTTTAAATGAATACTAATTTATATATTTTTAACTATTTTAAGTCAAATAAATGCGGCCTTGGTGAGCAAGAGAGACTGTTTTAGAAAAAATAAATTTGAATAGTAGAGTATGGATTTTGGGTTTTCTCATAAGTACTTGCTTTTCATTCAATGTCAAGCTTTTCTATATAACATTGTTTTTTCACATTTTTCTTCATAAATAGATAGGTATGATGCAACTTCATATTCATAAACAATCTTGTGCAATGCAGGAAACAAAAGGTTTGTAGCTTTCAACACATTCTTACTGATGCTTTCAACTCTACAAGAAGTAATTGTTTAAAAAATGGTTCCTATTTTAGCTAGCTAGATTAGATTATCTTGGTGAAAAATCAACAGAATTTAGACTAGAGTGGTGTAACTGTTTAGTGAGTTTGGCCCTCACAGTTATTATGGCTTATTATATCATTATGTCTCGATCGCTGGGGGAACTAAGGCACGGTTTTCTGTAAATCTGTTTTGAAATGATACTGTATGTATTGTGAAAGGGTGCTTCTTATATTCACTACCAATTACTTCCCATCATGATTCTCTAATTTACACGCCCTCAACCCAAAAGTTAACTTAATGGACAGCTGTCATCATTTACTCTCCAACCTGTCACCTCAAACCTCTATGACTTTTCTTTCTTGAAGAACAAAGACAGATATTTTGAAGAAAGTTTCAGCTGTTTAAAACAAAGCTGAACCCCTTCGACTTTCATTGAAGGAACAAAAACATGACATGAGTGAGTAAATGATGAGTAAATGATGGCAGAATTTTCATTTTTGTTAAAGTATCCCTTTAAAAAAACCCTGAGGTTCCAGATGGTTAATACGACATTGTAGCGTCCCATCTCATAAATATGACCATTCCGACGTGACTTGAAGAAAACATTTGAATCTGGCAGGTAGCCAGCAGGAACACACATGATGCGAGTTCAGTATTCGGGAATAGAACAAGACCAAATGTGATCAGCAGTCATTGTTGCCGCCGTAGACTTTATAAAGAGTACTCTTTTCCACATGGATGCCGCCTCCTTTTACTATCTTGCTTTTTTCCTGACAAAAAGGGCGGCTAAATGAATTGTTTGCAGCAGCAACAAGCTCTGTATTCTCATTGCTCATTAGGTCAGACAGAAACATCAATTCTCTTGAGTCCATCAAAGCAGTTGCTATGCCTGCCGCACGACGCGGCTCTTAAACATCCCAGCGCTGGCTTTGTGGATGCAGCAGGTACTCCGTCATGGCGCCTCTCAGCTGGGGGAGGTGATGCAAAGTCTACAGTTGGTCTTTTGCCGGTTGCTTTTGTGGGTCATATCTTTGTGTGAACTATACTGTGGGATGTAGACTGAAAAGTAGGGCGCCGATGCCACATCTCATAGATGCACATGACCATATTTCACATTCATTTCTCCTGAGATGGGACGATGTTTGAGGCTTGAAGTATATAGGTTAATATACATCACTGATTCCAAACCTGGGACAACTAAGGAGTTTCCAGGAGGTACTTGGAACAGTTTAGCTTTTGTTTTGTTTAACCTACAATAACAGGAAAATTTAAGTGATAAAAATAGTACTTGTGATATTGTGATCCATACTTCAATATTGAATTCATGTTATTAATGATAGGCCTGATATGATTATTACATAATCTCCTAATCACCATTTAATCTAATCACTATTATAATTTCATGATGAAAGTGTGAACATCTCTGAAGTGTGTGTGCACCGTTTGCAGTTTGTGTGACAGTCTTGGCAATGTATAAGCAAAGCTTATGTGCGCGGTGAATTAATTTTGCTTGGGTTTTGCTTTATTTTACAATGTTTTAAAATGTAAACATTTTGATTTAGTATTTTTTATGCATAATAGCAAATATTTTTGTCTATGATGATGATGATGATTATTTGATAATATTCTAATATTTTATAATATAATAATTTTTTTAAATAATCTAATTTATTTATTTATTGTTTATTTTTAAAAATAAAAAAACATAATAGCATATGTTTTTGGCCATTACAGGTTGGACCATTTTTAAATGACATTGACAATATTTTATTTGTAATTATTATTTGTTGCTTATAATCATAATGCAAGAATAATAAATGGAAATATATATAAAGACACATTTACTATGCCTAATCCCTACCCTTCTTCAACCCCTGTGCAATGATAGATAGAGAGAGAGAGAGAGAGAGAGAGAGAGAGAGTAATGTGAAAAAAAAAATATATTATATATATATATATATATATATATATATATGTGTGTACATATACATATATATATATATTTATATATATATACATATATATGTGTGTGTGTGTGTGTGTGTGTGTGTGTGTATTTAAATGACATTTGAAACTTGCCTTATTGTGACAGCCATAACTAATGATAATGCTAAATTATATTTCATAAAACCTTAGCAGTTAAGGTCTGAAGGGGGTATCTGGGCTGTGAGGGCACATACTTTAAAACAAAAAAGGTTGGGACACAGTTCAGAACAAAGATGTTCACCTGCAGCTGCAGTTTGGCATTTTTCTTTGACATGCTTCTAAGAAGCTTGTCATGTCAAGCATACTTGTCATATTTTTCCCCGACAGCATAAATGACTGGGATTTTTCTCCTATTCTTCTTTCATTTGGGCTCTTTTACAGTGGCACTGTGTGTCGGAGTCAGATAAAGCCTTCTTTTCTCTTTTCCTTGACAAACATGATCTGGTACTACTGGTGGAAAAGAGCGCTATCCTGAGGTCGATGTTGACCATAAATACCTCAGCTCTTACACAGCCCATGTTTAACAGGAATGTGGAAATCTCTGTCTTTGTGAGGGTGTTTACCCTCTTCACATCAAGGAACGCTCGTGAACACTGCAGGGAACTGTAAAAACTCGACCCAAGCGTGTGAGGTGGGGGCAGGGGAGGCTATAAATGGCATATGAGTGGCCAGTGTAGCCGAAACACTGTGCTGTATTTTGTCTGTTTGCAGTAAACAAGGCTGTCCAGTATTAAGGGAAATCATTGTACAACTCAAGCTTTGCTTCTGGCCACGGGCCGGGCTTCATAGTGTTTATCCATACTACAGGGAGCTGGACCGTGTGTGTGAGGTAAGAGGAGGCTGGCTTTGGTCCGATGCCAACCACTGTGATTTCTGGAGCGCCTCGAGCATCCCTGTGTTGACCGACAGTACCCCCCTTGGGCCCCTGAGCCCAGCGCAGCCCACACATTCAGCATATCCCGTGCGAGCGCTTAGCCTGCAGGCGTGAGGAGAGCCGAGGTGGAGGGGGCGAGATGAAACGAGCGTGGCATCGAGAACAAAGAACGTGAGAGCCTCTGTGTCGACGGCACGCTCGACCTGTAATGATACAATGTAATAGATGATGAATGGATTAATCTTGGCTTTAATCAAATTAAAAAGAAATAATGTGTGTGTGTGTATCTGTCTCAGGTTGCCAAGGTTAATGTCTCTCTCTCCAGAGCGCTTTGCAAGTTTGCCTTCCAATGAGAGAGAAAGATTTCCAGAAGAGTTGAATGGTAAAGTGTGCAGTAGATACGGTTATTATCAAAACTGAAAACAGTCCTGGCCCGGTCTTCTGGGGGAAGCAGACTGGAGAGGTTTTCTGAAGTTTCTAGGATTGATAGAGTCTTGTGTAAAGGTTCCAAAAGGAGGATTTCATGGTGATGCCATTAGTGAACAGTTCTTATAAGAACTTTTTTGTTTTCCTAGTATGAAGAACATTTTATTATTAATTTAAAGAACCTTTTGTGCAATAGAAAGATTTCATACATATTCAAGGTTTTTCATGGAACCATCAATGTACAGTCTAACTTTAAGAATACTGTTAGTTCCCTTTTGCTGCGTATTCTTGCCAAAAGCTGTTAACTTTGACAGGAAGAGACTGTCTGTAGTTACCAACCACTGTTTATTTTGTTAGTTATTTGCTGTTTATATACAGAAATAGATTCTTTGTTTGTGATAATGAATGTCTTTACTGTGAATTTTGATCAATCTACTGCATCCATACTGAGTAAAAGTACTACCTGTTCACTGACTGCCTGATACATAAGCAAATAATCACTGGATTTACTTTATTTACTTAATATCTTTGAAATAGTCAATTAAAATTAGTTTTTGTAGATATTTCATCCTCAGAAGTACACTGACTCCTGGAAATTATGTAGATTGACATTAGATTGGTCAAAAGTGACAGTAAAGACATACAAAAAATGTTGTTAATAAAATAAATGCTGTACTTTTGAACTTTATATTCAAAGAAAAATATTAAGTAGCACAACTGTTTTCTACATTGAGAATGATCAGAACTGTTTTACAATGATACCTGAAGGATCATGTGACACTGAAGACTGGAATGTAATGATGCTGAAAATTCAGCTTTGCCATCACGGGAATACATCACATTTTATTTCTTTGTTGGACCTTTAAACTCTATATATTATATAAGCTTGAAATATCTATTTTTCTGCAATCTAGTGATTTAAAACACACCTTTTTAATAAATGCAGTCCAAACAGTAAGATTAACAACAACATATTAGTATAAAAACAGCTTCACATTACATAACACAAGTGAAAAGGAGACAGTTATACATTACATAGGAGGTAGTAATACGTTAATATGTTTAAATGTTTGGAAAATAGCTGATTCATGTACTTGTGACTATGTGGTCTCACACACACATCAGTTCTATTTTGATGCACCAAGTTGCATCATTGCTAAGTAACCATGAACAAAACCTAAATCCCACTATTATAGTCAGTGAGGCTGTCTACATTGGATGCCATCAGGAACACAGTTTGCAAGCTACAGTTTTCTGCTTGGTGTATTTTTTAAATCACACCGCAAGTATAAACTGTACAGCACATCACATTTGTACTGTCGATATATATAGTCAAAACACCCAGCCCTGCATGATATTACACAGGAAATTGAAAGAAAATAGCCCATATATGCTGCCACTATTTTATCTTTTAACAGTATGTGATGCTGATTGGATCTGCTCAAGGCCGTAGATTTACGTGGAGGGCTTGGTCTGTGACTGCATCCGATTAGTATCTGACAGTCAGAGGTCGCAGTCACTATGCTACATGTTTACAGCAGGTTAACGTTTATAATGGCTCGACGTCTCTCATGCATATCTGTCCCGTGCTGCATGCAGATTTTTACGTGGATGGCAGTGATAACAGAACACAGGAGCTCAAGCCGGGAGGCTTGAGGCATCTGATTTATTGCCCGTTATTCAGAAGGAAATGAGCGTCATACACTAGTGACTGTAATAAACGACGGACGGCCCAGCTCGAGCCAACTTCAAAGGCATCTCTCCGCTCTCTCCTGCTCTCGCTCAAAACCGAACGGGAAGGGGAGGGCAGCAGGGGAGGAGCTGTGGGCTCGGGTTTTTTTCGGGGAATTCCCCTGATTTCCCCTGTGTTATTTCAGAGTTATCAGTGTTTACTGACACTGAAATGCTCTCTGAATTCTGAATGGAGTGCAATTTGTTTTCGATTGTTTTGGTAAGTTAAAGTGACACTGTTATTTTTCCAAACGGTTTTTGTGCCACTGCTGCACGGTCAGAATGAGCCCACATTAAACTTATATTGGGTTTGGATAAAGACTGTAATACAATTAGTTTCCATTATACCCCCCCAAACCACTGTTCTTTTGAAACTGGAAACATCTTTTCAGTTTTCTGCCAATGTGGGCGCAGTCCTCCTCGATGGACTCATTAAGCACAAAGGTCCAGATGTCTGAAGGTACGTAGGATAGCCTTCCTCAAGCCACCCGCTCTCTCATTTGTCTTGCGAGACTGGATGGCTACAAAAAGTTGGCACATCTGTCCAATGAATCATAACAGATGTCTGTGAACTGCCTCCCCCTTCTGGCTGGCGGCCATCTCACCCATTTACCCCCATGACCAAAAAAAACCAATGACGTTTGGCTTTCTGGAAATGAGGGTGGCCACGGGAAGAATTACCGGGCATTAATGGCTCTTAGATCTGGGTAATTCATACCCAAGCTCATTTCTGTAACATAGCCATTAATTTATACCTGCCTGATTGTAAATGAGCAGAAAGAGCATGATTATACTGTCCTGCTCCCATTGAGAAAACCAAAGATGTCAAATGAGATGAGAGATGAGAGTGGCAACAGCAAATGAGATGCAGCACTGGCTTGGGTCACAGCAGAGCATCTGTTGGTCTGTTCTTCTCTATTTGAGAACAGTAACTACCGTAATGTGTTTTTCCAGCTTCAGAGTTGGAGATATTCCAGTGAAGATGGGAAGAGGCCATGATTAGAGATGTGCAAAATTACATCTTTTCATAATCGACTAGTCAGAAGCCCTGTGTAATTAGGCTGTTTATGGTCATGACCACCACAGACTGATCAGACATATTTCTTAAAGGGTTAGTTCACCCCAAAATGAAAATTCGGTTATTAATTACTCACCCTCATGTTGTTCCAAACCTGTAAGACTTTCGTTCATCTTCGGAAACACACATAAAGATATTTTTGATGACTTCCAGGAAGAGGTTAGTTTTTGTGTGTTATTCAGGTTAGGTTGAGCTGCTGCTTATGCTCACTGATCAATGTTTACATTTGAGTAAAAGACTAAATTAAATTTTTTCATCATAAAAAATTATCAATTCTCTTTAGAAAATTTGGACTAAACCGCTCGATTCATATGGATTAGTTTTCCGATCTCTTTATGAAGTTTTTGAAGTGTCAAAGTGGTAGTTACAATGGCAGTCAATGGAAGGATATCTGACAGCATTTTGTCATCTAAAATATCTAAATTTGTGTTCCGAAGATGAACGAAAGTCTTACGGGTGTGGAACAACATGAGGGTGAGTAATTAATTTTGAGAATTTTGGGGTGAACTAACCCTTTAATGGTGTTCACATAGGACATGCTGCAAAATTAGTCTAAAAATAAATAATCCTCTTTATTGTAATCACTGTACTAAGGCTTTTTTTTTTTTTTACTTTTTTTTACACATTTGTCATGTAATATTTTATTTTTATTTGAATACCTGCACTGTCAATGGAATAAAATCATTGTGATAAATCTTATGGTATTTAGAAAGCAAAATCAAAATAATAAAATATTATTTTAAATAACTTAACACATCAAAGTAGTATTTTGGCTTTTATAAAACAAAAGATGCATTCTGTAGTGTTTTTTCTCCTAAATTTTGGGTGGACCACCAAGCACCCCCTTGTGGCCTCTTAAGGGGTCCTCTGCCCCCAGTCACTAATCTAGTAATTAGTTGATGGATGACCGGTTGATCATCCTAACCCATCCCAAGCCACAATGCATTTGTTATTTTGTCATTTGTCAAAAATGTTATTTCTGAAATCACTACATGAAGCAACCCTCATGTAGAGTGTATGTAGAACAGTTCATAGTGGGCAAATGACGTAAACAGTGTGGATGCACAACTAAAGACACCACTTTGTCTCCTGTCAAATTGGAGTTTTACAGCTGTATGTATCACTTACCTTCTCGGTTAATTACCATTCATAAATGAATGGTAATTCACTCCTGTGGCTTTATAAGGATAGTAATGACTCATGAGATTTGGGAATTCAGAGATCTTTTTTTGTTCAAGAGTGGCAATATATTACATGTTAATTACACAGGATCTAATGCGTTTCTTGAAATTTACAATATTCCATTGAATGAGAGATATTAAAGCTCTTAATAAGCTGCCGTCCAGGAGCACCAGCGTGGCATTATCTGGAAAGCTCCATCAAGACCAACGTGCTCTCCCAAGGTGACCAGGAAGTACCTATAATAGTAGGGTCTTGGGAAAAGCTGCATCGGAAGAGGATGGCAGCCTTCCGTGATTTATCCAAAAGCCATAATGACATCATTCTCACCGCATGAGAAACATAAATTAGGCCTATCTCTAATGGAGGTCCCGGGTTTCTCTGTCAGCCAGAGGTCTCTCGCTTTCTCCATCTCTCGCGCTTATGAGATTTCATGCTGCGCCTTTGGCAGGGCGGCTCAGGTTCTCCCAGGAGAGAATGAGCTGACAGGTGAGAAGATTTATTACTCCTTCCACATGTCAACGCATTCATCGTCCATCCTTCAATCACAGGCACAAAATACCCATTTGAGATTTTACAGATGTCCTTTGTTATATAAAAACACTGTGTCTTTCTTTTGTTGTTTACAAAACTGTAAATGCTGCAAGATCAGCCACTCCGTTCCCATTGTGGAAACGGGTCGCGTTGAGATATCATCATACGGCATCATGCTATCGTAAAGAGACGTGTACACTTCATCTGTAAGTGATGAGAGTCATCTGTCAGGACAGATGTTCCTGTTCTGTCCATCATAGGGACGCTGTGCGGTGCAGCTTTGGAGATCCCACAACAATGAACGCAGCAGCTGTTATGGAAGCTTAGAGCAACATGTTCGTAATAGCCTGAATCAAGGAAGTCTATAATACCTGAGAAGAGTTAACAGTAGAATCCCTGGTGGCATGAACAATTATCATTGGATTTGATTGGTTGAAAGAACTTCTAATGGATCCTCTATTTAGTGAGTGATTACAAATGTGTCTTTTTAATTATGTATATAATAGTAAATTATAAAATTGTGAAAGTTTTTTGACACAAACTTAGCAGACAGACAGCTGATTAGCTTGTTAGCCTATTTCCTACCCAGATATTCAAATAAACTTTTTTTGTACATGCAGCCAAGTTGCAAACAATCACCTGATCTGTAAATCATGTCATGTGACTATTAATCCCTTGCAAAGTAGTCAGATCTTTGAAAAAAAAAATGCAAAAATCTAAAGTCTCTCCCTATCGAGACATGTATACAGTACATGAGTGAAAGATCATCTTAAATGAGAAGCAAAAATCTTAATTTTGTCTACCAGAAGTTGTTTGGATCATTGATATTTACTAGTTGTTGTGGTTGTTGTGTTGTGATTGTCAGGTGTTCGATGGGACGGATTATAAGAACGGGAATTCTCATTTTTGATTTCATGGTGATTTTAAGTATCGTTTCTTGTATTTACAGGAAATCAGAGGAGGAGGTGGACATGGATAAAGTGACAGCTGCCATGGTGTTGACCAGCCTGTCCACTAGTCCTCTGGTACGCAGCCCTCCTGTAAAAGTTAGTGGTAAGTCATTTTAGATCACAACCACACCATAACCTCAGCCCTCATGAAATCATTTTCACACTGTCAGCTTTGAGCTGCAGAAACGGCTTGCTCTACACTCAGCTATTTCCTGTTTTCACAGTCACATGTGCATGAAAAACTGTCACATGAAACAGTAGTGTACTAGTTCAGCTATCATGAAGCCGACTTTTGCTGTCTTGTCATCTACTAATAACCTAAAGGGGCCATATTCTACACTTCTGTAGCATTTTATTCCCTGAAGTACTTTTAAATGTTAGTAAAGGCATCTTTTAGTTTTAACAGCCATTCATATTCTCTATCTGACCTCCCACAGTTTTTAACACTGTACCTTTAAGACTTCTATATTTATGACAGTTTGTTTTCACAGAGAGATTCAAGACTCATAATGAGCTAAAATACAAATCACACAATGAAACAAAAAAATCCAAGGGAAACAAGTCAAATGTTGTCAAACATGTTGTATGGCCCCTTTAAGACCTTGATGAGGATGTGTTATAACTTTTGGAGGGCTTTAATGGAGTACTATAATTGTGGCTTTTATGTAATATAATTAGGACTTTAACTTTATGTTATTACAGTGTGTTACAGCACCGCTGCACACTGAGAGTTTCATAAGCTAACATGACATTTATGTCTTTTCACTCCTCATTACACTTAATTGAAAGTTTAGTGTATTATAAAGCAGTATATATATGCCGGGAAGATGGTAATTACTGCACTTAATGTGTCTTTATGCTTTCACCGTGTCTCTCAATACAGAGGGTCTAAATGGCTCATGGAAGGACGGAGGCTTTACTCCATCCAGCTACAACAGCAGTGGATATTGGAGTTGGAGTGCGCCCAGTGACCAGTCCAACCCATCCACTCCGTCCCCACCCCTGTCCGCTGACAGCTTCAAACCCTTTCGGATGCCCAGCCTAGGCGGCCCACCAGATGACAACATCGATGAGCATGATGGGAACAGCTTGTTGTTCGATGAACCCATCCCCCGCAAACGCAAGGTGAGCTGCTGTCATCTCACCTTCACTTATGGAGATTTCATCAGGCGTAACTTAGTTAAACGTTACTATAGGAATAATGGATAAAGGGGTATAATAGATTTACGACAAGCGGCACACAAATCCGCAGCCACCCTGCCGCACATGTCTGGCAGGGTTTGTGATCCTTGAAGTGAAATTTAAATGCAATTTAAAGTGAGACAAAGACTTGTATTTGAGTGCTGAATACTAGAGGGCTGATTTGCATTGGCACTAAAAACAGCTTTTGCAAATATTGAATATTTGTAAATAAAAAATTAAAAAAAAAAAGTAACAGTATTATAGTTTTTGTTTTTTATATATCATTGGTGGTATAAATCGGGTTTTGGTTGCTGATTCAAATCAGGCCAATGGGTGTCTGCAAAATCTAGCATCAGTTGAGTTAAAGGGATAGTTAACGTGGCAGTTGCATTGCTGTCTATGCAGGGTCAGAAATCTCTCGGATTTCATCAAAAATATAATTTGTGTTCTAAAGATGGACAAAGGTCTTATGGCTTTGGAATGACATGAGGGTGAGTAATTGATGACAGAATGTTCAACCATGACTTTAATGCCTTTCAACCCTTGAATTTTATGACAACTGTACTTGTATGTATTTTTAAGGGTGCTAAAGTGAACGTATGTGATTCAAGTGATTTGATTAATTCCAATTTATTTACAATATAAATTATATACAGAATCTTCAGGACTCGAAATATGCCTTTCAGTTGCTTTTCAATTTATTTAACAGACATGATACAACGACCTTCCTACCCTAATCAAAGAACTGCAGCCACAAACCAGTTCAAAAACCTCTTCGTTCAGTGCATTTTACCTGTGTTTCAATGCAGTAGAAGAAATATGCAGTTTGAGACCTGAATCACGATTAGATTATTTTAATTGATTGACAGCCCTTGCAATTTGTATTTTATTCCTGTATGTGACAAGACTTTCCTGAATTTAGAGGAAGATGTGTAAAAGTGATTTATATGTGGTCTTATATTAGCCTTGCAGACAGATTATTTGAGAAGTCGTGGGCACATATTTCTTCACTTTTAATAACATACTATCCTCTCTAGGATGTGGCTCATTTGGAGGTGCCGTTACTAGACATGATGATGCTGTGTAGAGAGGCAATTTACTTGTCTTTACGAAGATAAGTTACCAATGCTGTAGGCTGCTCACAGGCACCAATCTACTTTATCTTCCAGTTCGTCAGGTGCATCCCAGATTCTGTCAGTCTTCCCTCATTTGTGAGAATGAATAGACCTCCTTTATCTCTGCTATTGTCTCTCCAGCTTAGGATTCCAGGACAACAACAACAGTGCCAGTTTTTGTCAGTGCCCTGTTTTCATTATCACTGCTATAATGCAGAATATGCATTTTATAGACATATTATACAGAAATAATTAAGCAGCTTGTCATTATGATATTACAAATATTAATAAATTTGAAAATATAAATATGTAATCAAATTTAAAGCCCTTACGAAACATATTGTTATGGTACCATGGTGCAATAATGGTTATGTTATTAGATGGTGAAACTTTTTTGGTCGTACTGAACAATGTTGTTATCAGTATGTTATGTACATAGTCACTCCAAGGTACTTCAAAAATAGCATGATGGTTCTGTGGTATTAACTTCAAAGCCATGGTGTTACCGTTAAAAACTGTGGTAGTTCATTTTATACTGACTATTTACCATATTCATGTACCATAGTACTTACATCCTTTACAAAAATTACTTTGACATTAGTATGGTACAGTGATGTTAATGTAGAAGATAAGACAAGTAAACAGTCAGCAATTAAATAAGAATAAGAAACTAATTACAAGCAATAAGATAAAAAAAATAAAAAAAACTACAGTAGAACAGTTAAATAAGAAATGCTACATACATTGTAGGCTATAAAGTATTCAAATTTATAAAAACACTGCATATTCTTCACCGTGTAAATTAAATATACATTTCTTCTTATTAAAGTTACAAAAGTGATTTAGTCAAGAGCAGTGAGAGATTTTCTTTTTTGTTGTTTGATTAACATGAATGACAGACAGCAGGAATATTAGACTGCTGTCACTTTAAGAGCTGCCCAGATCTAATACACTGACCTAAATTACTGTTTATGAGGATGCTTGCAAAGATGGGCATTTTGAAACATACAAGTGTGTGTATTTAACCGATCAAGTCCTATAAATTGACAAAAATAACTATTTAATACTCCCGTGCTCTATGAGCACAGTCTTCAAGTGCACGTCTCTCAGACAGCGTGCACATATAGCGAAATTCACTTTCAATGGTGATTGCATTTCAATGGCTTAAAATCACTTGTATTTAAACCAAAATGCTTAAAAACACATGCAAACTATACGCTTTTCATTACCATGTAGCACAGCAACATCACGTAGGTAGCCAATGATTGAGAAAGAGCCCAAAATCTATACCGTGTCTACTGGTATATCACATATATATAATTAATAATGCTATTGATGAATAAGTGCTGTTCCTTTTAGAATAATTTCTAGGAATTGCTATGGAACCATTAGCTGCCTCCCAACCCATCAATCAGTCATATCTCAGTGTCTTTCCTGGCAGCGTCTTCTAAAGGGCCTTTCCTAAAAGAAGAAAAATGGCAAAGCTTTCTGCTTTGACCTTCAGCTGCCTTCTAGACAGTTGACTTCAACATGAGGACACCAGCCAGTTTGAACTATGCTATTAATTAGTAGCTGGTTTATAGCACTGGGAATTGTGGTGCTGTTGTCATCCAGGGACATGACGAACCGATTAAGCGGGAAGGAGCTGCTTTGTTTGCCAGACCAACACAATGGCTATCTAGTGAAAATTAAATTAGCATCATAACAATGGTAAACAAACGTACCACATGCCACTGGCATAATAGAATATGTCGAGGGATCGAAGTATTAAGACTTTCATCTTCACTTATGCTCACTTGTGCTTTCAACCCGAGTGCAGTTTTGACACAGGAGCTGCAGCTCTCAAATGACAATTGTGTAATTAGTGCAGACACACTGTGTAAAAGATGACATGAGCTTTGAAAGACTGTGCTATAGTGTCACTCTCAATGCAGGCCAATTACCAGCCTCAGAATAAAGCAAGAGAGACGTCTAGGGTGGGCGTCCTTTTGAGGCTCTGGGCTCCACTCGTACCCCTTGCATCCCCCGTGTCAGTCCTTTGTGAACGTCTGAATGCTGGGGACAAGAGGTCTGCTGATTGATGTGGATTAGTGTACTCACTGTGCACCTGTGTCCCTGACAGAACTCCATGAAGGTGATGTTCAAGTGTTTGTGGAAGAACTGTGGGAAGGTCTTGAGCACAGCTGCCGGGATCCAAAGGCACATTCGAACCGTCCACCTGGGGTAAGGCACCTGTGGTATCACACAAAAAAAAAAGTCTCTTATTCACAAACAATACAATACATTTTAACCTTCTTTTTTTTTTGCCTTGTGCATTAACGCTAATACAAACTGTTGATGAGAGGGGTGTTTGTTACAGTACCATTCAAATGTTTGGGTCAGTATTTTTTCAGCAAAGATGCATTAAATTGATCAAAAATACCAGTAAAGACATTTATTAATATTAAATAAATGCTTTTCTGATGAACTATCAATTCATCAAAGAATGCTGAAAAGCAAAATATTGTGCTTTCCACAAAAATATTTAGTAGCGCAACTGTTTTCAGTAGTACAAAATGTTTCTTGAGCAGCAAAACCGCATATTAGAATGATTTCTGTAGAATCACGTGACACTGAAATGTGGAGTAATGATGCTGAAAATTCAGCTTTGCATCACAGGAATAAATTACATTTGGAAATAAAATAGAAAAGTTATTTTAAATTCTAATAATATTTATCAATATTAGTTTTTACTGTATTTTTGATCAAATAAATGCACCCTTGGTGAACATAATATACTTTTTTCCAGAAATATTAAAAAATCTTACCAACCTGAAATTGTAGTATATATACAGTATATAAAATTAAATCCATAAAGTGTGGGAAAATTGTTACATTATGGCAGTTTTTTGTCATGTTCAGTGCACTTCCCTGTGTATCCACACAGATATTTTTATAGTCATGCTTGCACCCTCAGAATAAACCCAATACATTAGCATATGCATACAAAAAATGACTTAAGATTTCTTTAACGTTCACATTTATTGCTTAATAAAAAAAAAAAACTTTCCAAAGTACGTTTCTCATCAGACAGGAACCCATTCACATTTTTATGGTGTTACACCATCTCTTGGCTGACATCAATCACCGTGAACTCTGGATAGCCTATAGTGAGAGATAAGAGACTGCAGCCTGCTCCTGATTCAATGTCAAAACATGAGACTAATTCCAGCAGGATTATCACCACGCTTACACTATTACTGCTGGGCACAAAGTAATGACAGTGAAGGCCAGACGATTGTGAAGGAAGGTTTATGTTTCTCTCAGCTGAAGTCTAATTAAACCACGCAAGTGTCAGTACTGCTGGAAGATACCGGGAGGATTTCTAAGAAGATCTCATCTTTCAGAAATATGGTTCAGTAGAAGGAAATGAGAAACTAACAGTTATGCATTAAGTAACATCAAGTACCTAATTGAGTTATGAAATCAGTCTCAGACTATGACAGGTTTGGCTGTTTATTAAATTGTATTAAATGATTCATTCTTAAAATATAAAATTTAAATGAATTATTAAAATATGAATTATTAAAATATGAAAAAAGTCAAGTATTGTGTTGAAATACTGTGATTTACCTTTGTATGTCTGTAAAATATGACAGTAAAGTATAGTGCTGTATTGTTACTGTATAGTATAGTGCAGAACTGTAAATAAGTTATAATAGTTGTGCACATTAAATGAAAGCAAATCACAGTATCAATATTAAAATGTTTCTTCGGTTTGTCTCTCTTCAGGAGGAACTGTGATTCAGAGTGCAGTGACGGAGAAGAGGATTTCTACTACACTGAGATCAAGCTGAACACCGACTCTGTGGCGGACGGTTTGAGCAGTCTGTCTCCTGTGTCCCCGTCTGTGCTGTCCCCCCCGCCAGGTTTGGACCAGAGACAGCCGGATGGCACTAACGGAGCAAAGAGCGAGAACAGCACCACCACCCCTCTTAGCCGCTCTGCTCCCAGCGCACTCTACCTAGTGCACACAGACCACGCCTACCAGGTACAGCCCAACCAATCACAATGAGCTATGCACATCATTTACATAACATTACATCACTTCAGAGATTCACTCTGATGCTCTCAGAACACGACTACTAGACAAATACAATATGGATATGACCTAGTATTTCAGTGCAATTTCAGAAAGCAAGCAGAACATTTCACATCAGAAAGTCCTTTCGATATGAAGACAGATTCAACAGTTCAAGCCGTGCACGAAGACACCCTTCAGTCACAATATAAAGCATGAAAAGTTCACACGTGAGGAAAATTATTATAAGATTATGTTCCTATTAATGGGATCACATACACTACCATTCAGAAGTTTGGGGTCAAAGATTTTTTTATTTTTTTGAAAGAAGTCTCTTCACACTTATCAAGGTTACATTTCATCAAAATACATCAGAAATAGTAATATTGTGAAATATTATTACATTTTAAAATGTAATTTATTCCTGTGATGGTGAAGCTGAATTTTCAGCATCATTACTCCAGTCTTCAGCGTCACATGTTCCTTCAGAAATCATTCATATATGCTGATTTCCTGCTCAAGAAACATTCCCATAACAGCTGTTTTACTTAATAATGTTTTTTTTTTTTTTTTTTTTGGAAACCATAATAGTCTTTGATGAATAGGAAATTTAAAAGAGGAGCATTTTTTTTTAATAGAAATCTTTTGTAACATTATAAATGTCTTTATTATATTTGATAAATTTAATGCATCCTTGCTGAATAATTGAATGGTAGTGTACAAAGACAATGGCTCAACATGTGGAACAAAAAAGACTCAGATCAAGGTTATATTTGTTAACGGAAACTTGTGAGAACTATTTTTTTTAATATATACATTTGAAATCAATTTTACTATGTACAGTTAAAAAAAATTAAACTTTAAAAATTGCATGATTAAAACTAAACACTGAAATTGTAAACCAAAGCACAAAAACAAAATAATAAAACTTGAAATGAATAAAATATATAATAATAACCCTTTTAATGTTTGTAAAACCTATATTGAATTGTCACATAGCTTTGAATTAACCAATAGCAGGGTGACCAACTTTTGAATACTAGGTGCTGTCAAAGTGGTTATTACATATGTACATGCAGCCCAGTCATAATCGCAGGCCCGTAGAGACTCCAGTATATCAGTGTGACTGTCACTCCACAGGCCACAGCCCCTGTCACCATCCCCTCCACCAGCTCCACTGGCTTCACCCCCTCCAGCAGCAGTTTCAGTATCTCCTGGCAGTCCCCACCCGTCACATTTACTGGCACCTCTGTGAGTACACACACATACACACACACGCTCCTGTGCCCATCACACACATGCACACACACTGAACTAGTGTGCCTTGCAATAGACTGTCCCTTTATACACAGACAGTAGAGTCCTGACCGGATGTGTTTCATAATCGTCTACTGATCTATCACAGTTTGGCCTCTCATTTGATGTCAGTGAAGTCAGGTAACTCAAATGTGCAAACACAACTGTGAGATGTGAGTCAGTCTAACAAGTATCTCAACACTGATACAAAACCGCATACACAAACGCTCACAAAGCTGAACAGACTGTCTCTATAAATTGTGCGTTGAGATTTTTATGACAGGAAATGGATGAATGATGTCTTTGGCCTTGTGAGAGGGATGTTAACTCTCTCTGTCTGACTGCAGGCCTCTCCCACTCACAACCGGACGCAGGGCTTTGGGGAGCAGCGCTCTCAGACCATTGCAGTGCTCTCGTCTCCCCCCAGAGCTGCAGGCTCACTCAGGTACAGTCCTAACTACACTTCCTTTCAGTCTTAAATTAAGAGTTTCACATCAGAAGAAATGAGCATAGTAAAGCAAAGGCTGTGTAAAATGGTTAGACTTGATGAAAGCTGGAGGTGTGGCTCCCGTAAGGGACATTCTTACACATTTTATGAGTATCCAGAATCTAGTCGCACATCATAAAATCTTTAAGTAGTGTGGAGAAGTACAATCAATAAGTTCTGCTCTCTGCTTACTTGGTATAATGCCAGAAGCATGTGAAAAGTCCATAAACCCAGTGGTGTTGTGTTAATAGTAGGGCCCTATGAAATCCGTTTTATTTTTTCCGTCTGAATTTTCTGGATTCCATTTTTTCTGTTTTTATTTTACTGGACCCTATTTTCAAGGTTAAATAAAATGTTATTAATCAAAATGCATGTATAATTAATTGAAATTACAATATTTAACATTGTATTAAAGAAAAAAAAAAGAAAAGAAAATAAATATATATATATATATATATATTATATATATATATAATATATATATATATATATTACATTTTTAAGGCCCTATGAAATGTTCATTTTCCCCCTCAGATTCAGTTTTATTTTTACCACATTCTGTTTTCATTTAATGTTCTGGATTACTTTTGAATGTTTTCATTACATTTTAATAATCAGAATTATGAAGAATGTGCAGGATTCATATTTAAATAGTATTTTGGTGTATTGCGTTTTGATTTAAGTGTACTGACCTACTTTTGATTTTTTCCATCCAAAGTTTGGCAAATTCCATGACATTCTGCACTATACAGTAAATCCCATATTTTGACTGAATTCCACGATTCTGTCCACATCGCAGAAATTATAGTGCCCTGTAATAGGCTGTAGGATCATATTTAGATACTGAAAGGTACCATATTGGTTATCAGATATTAGATAGTTTTTAAACTTATCGCAATTGGTTGATATTGTATATTTAATTATAAATGCTCATTTATTTCTATTTTTACATTTAGATTTAGAGCTCCAGGCACAATATGATCCAGTACCATCTAATTATTTAATCCCATTTTAATTATGGAAGTACACATTTTTTTTATAAAATGTTTACTTTTGTATGTTGAACTTTTTTGTGAAACTGTTTTCTTGTGTTTTGTGTCATGTGCTATGCAGTAGGAAGTCACGAGGCGAGGGAAAGAAGTGTCGCAAGGTGTACGGCATGGAAAACAGAGACATGTGGTGCACGGCCTGCCGCTGGAAGAAAGCTTGCCAGAGATTTGTTGACTGAAACAGCTGCGACGACTTACACACAAAAACAGGGTGGGCTTCCTTTGCATGCATAGCATAGTGAAATACGTCCCTTCTTTTTTCTTACTGACCACAGCCCCGCCCTGCTTCACCTTAAACCCACACGGACTTTGAGGGTCAAACCCTTATGCATTCCCTCCTAAACCAACGGACGCACTCCCAATCTTTGCAGATTTCCAACTCTCCCTTTGAGGCGAGTTACTTTACACTGCAAAAATAAAAAAAGACTTATCCATCTTTTTGTTTGTGTTCAGTATACTGCCTAAAAACATTCTTGTCAGTTCCTAAAGGACCAGCCAGGGCAAGACCAGCCTCTGTCCTTGCTCTTTTTAAAAGAGAAGAAAGCTCTCTTTCAGACTGTGTAAGTGCTATAAAACCCAACTGGAGAAAGTGTTTCTTTTTCCATGGGCACATTTTCACACTTCTCCTGCCCATTTTACTAAAGGTTAAGGGTTGGACAGCCAGAAAACCCTGTCTTCTCAAGAATGTACCACCACAGGGGTTTGTTTTGGGATGTTGACTGGACAGCTCCCCTGAATGGAAATTCCTCAATGCAAAAAAATAAAAATAAATATGGGAAGAGTAGGACTTTCAGCTCCCCATTTCAGTCATGCCGACACAAGCAATTGCACCTACGAAGGACGGATTTTATATCTCTGGTTTTATATTTGTGTTTACCAATAGGACATTTCTTTCAGGGATGCGATCAGTAAAAGCTAAACCAGCAGTTAGATTTAACAGCAAAGAACTTTTTGTCACAGGAATACCTTCTTGCTACCAAAAAGGTTTTTTTTTACGTGCCATTTTGTTTTGTTTTTTTGCTTTGTGTGTAACTGACTTCAACAGTACAAAGACTGCTATCATTAAAACCCAATGGCACAGACTCGCATCAAAATAAGTGATCGCAAGAACCAGCCATTCAGGCAACCTCTCCTTCCCAACGGACTCCATCTGCAGGAACGAACTGCATTCATATTAGAGCCATATATGAACCGTGGTGGTTTCACGCCACAGTCTGTTGCCTAGAGAGGTTCAACCAACATGCCCAAGTAAAGAAAACTCTGCAGAGTGGTTAATTTTACCTCTGGTAGGTGAGGAGCTCTTTACTTCTCACCTTTTTCCTGACCTCAAAGGTTCAAGTAGGAAGTAATAAAAAAGCAAATGCCACATCTACTCCAGCACAGGAGCTGGAAGCACTCAGATGTGGTGGTGTTATTTTTCTGTAGTTGGTACAGCATTGTGTAACACGGCAGAACACTGGTCACAGGAGGATGGACGTCTTTTCACGATGGGCTTCTTTGCAAAGGATGACCAGAAAAATTGTCCCAAGATGTCAACACTTGGTTTGGCTCTTAAGGAATATGGCAGCTCGGTTGGCAATTGTAATCTGGAATTGTTTTGGTGGCTCTGATACAGTCTAATATGATATCGTCTACGTAACATCAACACAAGCTAGTTAACTCATCATAAACCTTAAAAACAATGCTTATTGTGATCAACTCATTGTCTGTATCTGTTTTGTTCATCACACTGTTTTCCTTTCACTTACTGTGGATATGTGTATATAGATAAGGTATATAGTATTAAACCCCCCAAACAAAATGTTTTATGCCTAGTGTAACACTTGGTTTTATTGGTAGAATGGCTTTGTTCACACTGCACATAAATCAGATTTGGTTTTAAATCCGATTTCATTTATTAGATCCATTTGTTTGTACAATGTAGTCAATATCCTATGTCTCCAAATGGGTTATTTACGAATACTATAACCATCATCCTGACAAGCGATTAAAAGAGACTCATAAACATCTAAAAGTACAGTAGACCACTTGGGTATCTGATTCCGATTCACACTAAGATGCATTAAAGAAATATGATTGGATTTCACACCTGGTATGGATGTGGTTCATAAATATCAGATATCATGTGGTCTTCTGCAGTTCAGAATACAAAAAAACTTGATATGGCGAAGAATGGGTTTTAATTTAATGCAATTTCACACCAAAAATTGATGTGGTTTGGATCTGGTTTGTTTTATGTGGTCTTTCATTAGTTCAGACTACAGAAAACTCAATGGATTGACCCACCAAAAAATCTGAATTTTGCTGCCTGTGTGAATAAAGCCAGATACTACATGAACAGAAAAAAACTAAAGGCATTTTGAATGTGAATCTATAAGTAAGATCCATGTAAAAATGAATATGCATTTAAATAACATCTCCAAGAAAATGCTTTAAAACTACCACTGGTTTAGTGTCTAAATAGAAAATCCAGAAATGACCAAGAGTTCATGACTCTCTACATTTTGATCTATAATTTTACTTTTTCTCACTTTCTGTTGACACGATTCAACAGATCTTGCAAGGAAAAGGTCTCCAGGGCCTTGCGTCTTTCCATATGACTGGAGGCAACCTGTTTGTGAAAGCACAGCTATGCTGAAGCTGCACACCAGCACCCATGGGCTCTAGCACTCCAATTCTACTCTAATGCTTTTTGAAACTTTTTGGCATCTCATTCCAGAGATGAAGTTGAGTTTCAATAATTAATAGCTGCATACTTTGGCCCCTCCACTGGTGTGAGGAACATCTCAGAGGCTGCTGCTTGTCCCTCCATTCCCTTCCTGGTGCTATTTTAGACCAAATAGTCTAAGAGATCTCACAGGCATTTTAGGTAAGAGGGCAAGCTGATGTCTACATTTGTTTACATTCAGTATATACTTGGGGAAACTCTTACCATCAAGTTTCCTACAAATTAGACTTTTAGGAAGTGGGAATATATTTCTTAATGTTACCTAAATATATGCTCTTGCCTCGGATAAGCTGTTATGTGAAGTTAAGATCATGGTGCATTTGGTTTCTAATGATGTTTCACACACCTGTCACCATGGTGCTTATGTATTGGCTGCAGTTTTGTTAGATAGGCCATGGCGCATTACTCGTGTTCATTAGAGGTGCTAGTGTTCTTGTGCACAGGCCTTTGTTTTGTTGTACAACATGTATTTTAACATACACGCGGTGCATATCAAACTGCAACATGAGTATGGCGTTTTCACTATTTACTTTCTGTATCGCCAACTTCATACACAGATTAAACGGTTAATAATGTACCTACAATACTTATATAAGCTATCTGGTAAACAGTATTTAGGACTAGTGCTGCTCATGAATACCTACTTGGGTCCATGTCTCATAGTAATGCAGTACAAAGCTTTTATTGTTCAGATCCAGCTGGATGCCGAGGTGTTAGCTGTCTTTATCCTAAGTAGTCTTCTCTGGTTCTGTGTAAACATACCATATAGGTAATTAACAACAATAACTAATAATGCTATTATATTACTCAAAATGTGTAACTGTTTTGATCGATATTCTAAGCTACTTTAACACATCAGATCCTAGGGAACAGATCAAGATGCTTCCCGTTCTGAACTTTCACCAGGTCCAGAGTTTAACACGCTAGTTTAGCCGCTTTAAAAAGATCTCTTTTCCCATACATCAATGTAGTGCGATGTTAATCGAATACTCATATGTCTTTGGTTGGTATTAGTGTTGGATCTGTGCAGATGTTTAGAGTGGGTGTGGATATCCCATGTCAGACTGACCCAATCTGACTGTCTTTGCATAGACTGATTCGTTTGTGTAACTCCAAACCGCCACTCAGCTATAGCCAGATGGCAGATGGGCCACTAAGTAGTCTACTTACATAACTTGTGTGTTTGTGTCGAGCCACAAACAACAAGAATGAGTCGAGGCCGTTGACAGGACTGAGTCTGCAAAAAAGAGGCTGTAGTCGAGAGGAACATTCAAGACTGCACATTTAAACCTTTTTATTATGAAACGGCATCATCAGGCTGGAATTTACTCTCTTTTAGAGGGCTTATAATCTCTGCTGTCATTGGACAGTATTGGCATTCTGCAATGCATGCTACCAATAAATAGCTGCCGGGTTTCCGTGGTTTATGATCAGGTCATGTCTATCCTAGGTGGCCCTGAGAGGTTTTGTTTTTGTTTTCCATGGAGGGGGCCAGTCCCTCTGACCGCTTTCAGGAATGTATTTGTATGAGAATATATAGGAGTCTGACTGTGCCTTGGTGAGGTCTGAGATTGTGCATGGAGATGCACAGAAAAGCAAAGGAATGTTTCTGGTGTCGGCTTGTCTGAGTTCATTTTGTCTGGATTTAAACGTGTGGGAGGCCCTTTTTTTATTACTGATTTGAAAACTAGCTCTTGCTTTTTTTCTGCTCAAAGAGTCTTTGGATGAATTTGAAGCTTGAGGGGTGGGGGGTGTCTTTTTCCGGTTGTGCTTTGTAAATGATTTTTAGCTACAATATCGTAGTTGTTTTTGTCTTGTTGTTTTCATCTCCCATTTTGGAAATGCAGCAGGAAATGTTTAATCAACATTTCAAACAGGGTTTTGTTAAATACGGCTGCGTTTTAAGAACTGGGGTGCGTTTTTCTTACAATATGCTTAAACAGTGAGATCATCCATTATTGTCAGAGACTAAAACTCCAGCCTAACAGATAGGACCATGCACAGAAGATCTTAGCATTATGAATCACAAGCTTGGTTGGATCCAGATACCGATTTATGTTTCCATCATGTCTCTCAAAGTAGGGCTGCATGGTGTAGGGGGAAAAATTCTGTGCATGTTTGTCATAACAAGATGATGTTAGCTGCATATTGATTTAACAAATGTACATTATAAACTACTCAAACTCAGAGTAAATACAGAGATGTTTATGTGGAGCAGCATTTACTGTGACACTAAAAACACCAGATTATGAGCTGCTCATGTGTAAACGAACACCGTGCTGCGCATCTGTCTTAAACACGCTATGTATATATTTATTAAATTAAATCACAGCCTTTGTGATTTGATTATTGCATTAAGCCATTCCACGATTTGGGTTTTAATTTTGATTAATCGTGCAGCCCGATCTCAAAAGATCTCAGAGAATAAGCAGGACATAATGTAACACGTTTGTTTCAAGCCTTTTTGTTGTGAGAAAAAAAACATAACCCATCCAAAAATCCTAAACAAGTCGCTTTACATCTTGTAAATAAGATGCCAAAAGACACCATGGGAATGTAGGCTCAGTGCTCTGAATGGATTATCTCACTGCTGACCTTCGTCAATCAAGAACCATGCTAACCTCAAGAACTCAAAGACTGTCGCACTGGATTTTTACACTTTTTCAAGTATTTGCTGATCTAACTGTATTTTTTAATACTGCATGTGCATGCCGAAGAAAACAAACAAAAAATATGATCTGAATTTATGAATGTTGTTTGTGATGTTTTATCTGTAAAAAACAGGCACAGGGCAGGCAGGCTGCTGTTACTACAGGAATGACATGCAAAATCCACTTCCTCTGAAAATGTACTCATTTTCATCATGTGATTTCAGTGTCTTTTCATAGTCGCTCATTTACATGCTATGTTCTGACACAAAGGGCACATTTTTAAAAGGGACAGTTCACCCCCACCCCCCCAAAAAATAATGTGGATAACGGGACCTTAAATGTTAAGAACCACTGCTATAAGCTGTTTTGTATGAAAAAAAGGCAGCATGGACATTTTTAAAAACATCTCTTATTGTGTACCGTGTAAAAACAAAGTCATACAGAGGTGGGGGGAGGGTTGTTGCCATAAAAACAAACAGATGCTGATGATAAAAGAACCAGCTTCTGACCATCATAGCACAGGCGATAATAACAAACGCCTGATGGATATTAAATAAGTACTTCGAAATTATCTAAAAGAGAGGACTAGTTCATCTCAAGGACCAATGTAGTCAGCCCAAACTGTGCTTTTTTATTTTTGGTTCACACAGTTCTGTCCCATTGTCTGTTCTTTTGACATTCCTGATTTTACAAGTATTGTCTGATGTTAAGAACGGGCATCTGATGCCTTGTGCACATGATGGAAGTCTACTGTGTAAAGAGAAAAAAGGAAAACTCAGGATGTCTTCATCTTTCATGCCGCTGCTAGCAGAAAAAAAAAATGCAGCAGTTGAGTTGTAAAGCCATAAAGGAAAATAGGTGTGTTTGGGTTGACCCATGCCATTTACCAAAATTATTATTTTGACCAGTAAGCAATGTCTAGACTATATTCAATAACTGTGTATTATTCATTATTGCACACTGACTATATGTATATTGAAGATGTTCATTGAAGAAGGTACTTGATGTCTCTATGCCAATGTGAAGGATAAAGTCATTGATGGGGAACAGATTTTATTGTAGATGCAATAGCTATGAATCTAGCTATGAATAAATGGATGGTATATTTATATGCTTATAAAAGATAATATAGTTATCCGTAAGAGGGACACCCTTGAATTTGGCAGGTTTTCAAACAAAACAAAACAAAACTTGATTGTACCATATTATGCATATAACTTTGGTGACATTAGCACTAACGTACAGTTGAATCTGTTACCAAGGTTCAAATTCAAGGAACCCAAAGATTATTTCTCAAATTAGAGGTGATATAACACAGCAAATACTCTGTATAAACGTCACTTAAAATTAACGTAAAATGACACAATAATAAAGTTTTATTAAGGTGCATTCACATTTGCGAAACCTTGGTGAATTTTTGCGGATAAAGTAGTCAGTAGTGGCATTAACCAAGCAGCTTTATATTGGGAAACACATTAAATTTCTGTGTTAAAACTTGCTAGATAACATTTTTCACGCTAGTGACATGGCTGCATTTTGCCGCCAGAATTTCATGTAGAAAGCTAAAGTGACTGCACCTTTAAGGGCCATTCACACAGAACGGGTTAATGGCGTTCAAAAACGCCAGAGGCCCATAGAAATGTAAAAGAACAGAGTTTTGAAACACTGGTAACGGCCAAGGGAGTCAGTGTAGCAAATTTGTACACTGGAAAACAAATTAAAAGTAGCGCACATAACGATTGAAAATGGCGTTATTTTGCTTCCCGCGCCTTTTTAAAGGCAAACCCGAGTTTGGTGTGAACTGCCCCTTATTAAAACGCTTAAGTGTTGTTTATCCGCGTCTGTAGGCGATGTAGATGTGGCCTGACACACACTGACCTGTATTTGTGGAGATGAGATAAATGAGCGACCTTTCTCAACATTAATTACATTCATCCCGGGTTTAACACAGACGTCGCGTGCCAGCTCAAGCCGAGTGCGTCGCAGTGACGTTTCCCGTCGTTCGTTCTCAGGCTCACGTGCGTAATCCCAGCGGGGCTTTGACCTCACGGGCTTCCTCGAGCTTTTCATCTCTGTAAACCCATCATAATGCAGTGCAGAAAGATGTGAGGCGCAGGTTTCAGAGGTTCAGGGGGTTACTGTCGGAGGCTGTTAGCCGGCAACAATTAACTCTAATGGAATGAAAACAAATGTAGCCCTATTGTTTAACGTTGTCAAGTATCAGCAGAAAAGAGGGCCTTAATTAGAGGATATTTTTAAGGCCTCGTGCCACTATATTTTGTCATTGTGAGTGTCTAGTCTGTGTTCACTCGGATACAATTATGCAATTTTATGCTATAGTGCACAGGTTTATGCGGCAACACCTGACAAATACAACTCTTAATAAACGGAAAGAAGTTATTTTTTACACCTACATACTAGTCTGGATAGAGGGAGCCGATGATATTTCATTATCTGGACTTGATATAAAATATCGCAATACATTAACTGAAAGCACTTGCTTTATGTACAACGTCTTATACTGTTTATCTAATTGCACCGTTTTGTTTCTCCCAACGTTCACTAGATTTTGATCTCCTTTCTCCTGAGGGAGAAGACACTTGGTGACTGTTATTATCTATCTATCTCACTTGCTGGCTGTACTAGTTTTTACTCTGAGCTGTGTGTAAATAGAAACTGCCATTGTAATTGTGCTACGGTGACAATGTTCTGGTGCTCGTCAGTGCCGCTGTTGGTGTTTTCTTTGGTGTAAAGACCTTTCCAAGGTGCCTGTGTTCATACGAGCTCCTGGTTAATGGTCGTGGAAAAATAAAGACGATTTTTTCGGCAGCTGTTTACTATACAATGTCTGCTGGTGTGTATTTATTAATCTAATTATAACATGGGGTAATGTGCTTATTTCAGAAACTGGGCTTGATTATAATAGGTTGCAGACTGAATTGTTAAGAGCTAATTAGCAGCCTTGGGTCATACTGTGTTTAGTAACACAGAAAAGACAAGCACACAAAGCTTTCAAGTGTTTGCAGACCCTATGGTAGACCCTTTCTCTCTCTCTCTAAGTCAAAGACTAATTAAAATAGCCTTTAGGATGTTATGTATGAATAGAACTGTTTGGACATACAGCGTGGGGAAATGGTTTGTGCGAAACAATAATAGCTCTCTTAGTTGTTATTATTTGTCCATACGTTTATTAAAAAATTAACCACCACATACTGTAAAAATGCTAAATTTAGCACGTTAATAGGCTACTACATGGACACGTCCTGCGTGAACATAACTGAATGCATTCCTGAGGACTGTGGGCCAGAAATTGGCAACAGTGTAATGTCTTAATTTTGTTCATTTAGGATTTTTTTTCTCAGTTAGTATTTATATATACGACTCATTTCCATACAGTGCATTATAATTTAATAACAAACACTGACAGCCCTATAAAGTAATTTTGTTACATTAAACCAATTTCCCCCCCAACATCAATTATGTGACGTATAAAAGTCACCTTGAGAAAGTAAACATTAGGGTGCCATCTAGTGTTCTGTAGCGGTTATACAGCTGTATTGACTTCCTGCAGCATTTCAAAGAATGACTGCTGGACAAAAACAGGTTGTAATGTGCTTTATTAGGCATCAGACATACAAAGGAACAAATGTTTGTATTTTTTGCTCAAAGTAGTTTTGGTCTTTCAGGATGCTAATTCTAAATGAACATGACAGCAGATTCAACTACTACACTAGTAACCCAGAACAAAAGCCCACTAGAGACATTCAGTATAAAGTAACATTCATATTCAAAAGATGATGTGAGGAAAGAAGAAACAAAGAACACCTGAGCTACAGTATGACTGGAGTGAGGCAGAAGGGGGATAAATTATAACATTTCCACCCTCCATGTAGTATGTCACAACACAAAACACATATAAACTTTGTTTTAAACAGATACCTCCTAACAATATTCCATATTTTCCATAGTACTATTATTTTATTTTAAATGTCAACACTAGATCTAGAGCGACTGATCAGACATGTTGAACTTAAACCTCTGCAAATGTCTTTATATTGAATATTTTTTGCAGCAAGCATAAAACATTTGCTTATCTCTGTATATCAAAGCAAAACACAAAAAAGGAAAAGCACACATTTAAATTATGAAGCAATAATGAAATATTACCATATGAGAACACATCTGCCAGTTAAGTACCATCGCCCCTGCGCTCCAAAGCCTTTAGCAACCTCTACGCTATCATAAATGTTATTAGATTTGATCTACACTCTGCTAACAATATCAATAAAAATATTCTTTTTTAATTTTGCAGTCTTGAAGATGCCACAACAGCAGGTTCTATGGTGTAAGCGGCTCCATGAACTACACAAACAATACTAGAATTAGTGCTTGGAAACATTAGAGTTGCACTGGATCTAAGGCTAACTGTTTAACATTAACACTGCTTTTCAGCTGTGTTAGAGAGTTTAAAACAACAGGGAAGAAATGTCATATAGTCTAGGAGACTATGACAGCTGTCCCTCTCATAGTTTGTCCTGTTTTATGGGTAAAAAAAAAGAAAGAAAGAAATGCAGCAGTGGTCAAATTACAAAGCCATCAGAAACACCTTTAAAGTGAGATTAAACCTCCCCAGTTTTAGCAACAGAAGGCACTGGGATCTCAGTGTTGTGACTATACTAACGCTACGAAATAAAGAGAAATTAAGTCACAAAGCACATACGCTCAAGTCTGCTCATTTTATGACACAAACTCTCTAAAACTAAATCAAGAATCCAAAATATAGAAAGAGAGTAATAGTATAACATCACTACTGTTTGATCATATTTGATATTAAAGCTAATAACACACTCAATATACTTTTTATGCAAAAAAAATTTAATTTAACGTATACACTTAGAGACAGAACACATGTTCTGAGTTTTTGGCATTTGTTTTAAAAATGGAAAAAGGAACTAAATACACAGAGAATTTTGGTTAATTTGGCTGGCCATTTTGAGTAGCAGAATGTGTTACAGAGAATGTACACAAACAAAAGGTCAAATTCAATTACATTTAAATTATATATAAAGACTTTAGGATATTTTCTGTAATAAGAAACATTTAGGGACTTCTAAAGGACAGCCTGAGCCTCTCATGTAGGCAAACCTGAAGTTTGAGGTCAATGCTGCAGTGGAATGAGTGATATCATGCTCTGACAGTGCATGAGCGAACATGCATCTCACATTCTGACACATCTGTTCCAGTGTAGGACTACCACGTCCAGTCTGGAGATGACCCAGACTCCAGTGGAAAAATATGGCCACAGAACAAAGCTCACTGTGACTATGTAGAAGTACTGCTGTGGAGTAGAAGAAGAGGGACAGGAGGTCAGGAGGAGAAAGAAGAGGGGAGCGTTTGAGGGAGGATCCTCAATGCGTTTTTTGATCCGGTGGACAAGTTCCCTCTGGGTGTTCAGCCACTGGCTCTCCATCAGGTGTGGATTCTGAAACCTCTTCAATATCGCCTGTCGTTGTCGTAGGGCTAATCTTGGTCTGTAAAGTCAGAAATGAGGTTGGAGTTTTTATTTACCTCACAAGTAGAGTTTATATAATCAGTGTCGCTTTACCTTCAAGGTTTCCACTTTCTCCTCAAATGACTTGAAAGTGGGGGTGTTTCTGCAAGAGACATGATAATGAGGTAAAACAGACTCTTCACACTTCACAATCCATATGGTGTAAAAAAGGGTGTCGGTTTATCAAATGATTTGCTAATTCATCTGCTATAGCTGTGCTCCAAAACCTAGCAAGCTAGCAAATGTTGATTATAAATATTTACATTTACATTTAATCATTTAGCAGTTGCTTTTATCCAAAGTGACTTACAAATATATTTTAATCATTACTGAAGAGGGAAATATTTGTCAAATGAATGTTTTATTTTCTTTGAAATGCTTATTTGAATATTTATCTTAGCAACATGCTTAACACAAGACTATTACAATGAACTGTAGACATGGATGAATCTCTTATTAAATAAATCAACATGATATCAAAACAATAGTTCACGCAAAAATTTTAATTCTGTCATTAATTACTCACTCGAAGGTAGTTTCAAACCTGTAGGATGCTCGTTCATCTTCAGAACACAAATTAAGATATTTTTGATGAGCTTACTGACCCTCCATAGGCAGCAACACAACTGAAACTTTCAAGGCCCAGAAAGATAGTAAAGACATCATTAAAATAGTCCATGTGACCTCAGTGGTTCAACCGTAATTTTATGAAGCCACAACCATAGCTTCATAAAGTTATGGTTGAAGCACTGACTATTTTAACGATGTCCTTACTACCTTTCTGGGCCTTGAATGTTTCAGTTGTGTTGCTGTCTATGCAGAGAGCTCTCGGATTTCTTCGTAAATATCTTAATTTGTGTTCCGAAGATGAACAAAGGACTAACAGATTTGGAACAACATGAGGGTGAGTAATTAATGACAGAATTTTCATTTTTGGATGAACTATACCTTTAAATACTGGTTCAAGATGTATTTATTTTAAAATATGAGGGAAAAAAAAAAAAAGAGACCACGGAGTAAAATGAGAGACATCAGTCATTACACAAAAACATTTGCCCACAGAATGCCACAACTGACCAATCAAAAAGTAATCAAAAAGTATTCCTGTAAAATATAGAGGCTTATGTGGGTCTATCAGAACTAATTCTTACCTCATCACCGGCATGCTAGCCGAATGCTGTATGGAGCGTATACTATCCGTCAGCAGTAAAGAGGAGCAGACAAGAGTTAGCCAAAGCCGTGAGTATCAGACGAATTAGAAGAGGGGAAATAAAGCCATGCACCTACACACATCTATGAGTTCATAATAAGCATGAAAAAACTCCTCAGCCCTTCATGCTGTGTGAAAACGAGTAAGAGTATAAGGCTTTAATCCATCAGGGGTTTAAGACTTTATTACCGCCGGTATCACTGACATGGATTCACACCACAGCTGGGACGCCCAGTTTGGATGAATAGGGTGTGTGAGAGAATTAGCAGGGAATAAACAGGGTTTAAACACGTCTGCATCAGTGTCAGAGGGAATGAAATGTTCAGAAGAGCGACAGCCAGAAGATCGATAGCTTTGTGTGGGACACAAGCACATAAACTATGAGGAATGCTGAGAAATAATGAGAGATGATGCTGTTTTTTAGACAAAGTAGGAGGAAAACCTGGCATAAGGCTAATGGGAAATTATCTTATTGACTCAAAATGACAAAATTGTTTGCACAATGCTTTTAAGTTACAGGTATAGTACACCCAAAAATTAAAGTTGTCAGCATTTATGCAAAACTTTGTATGACTGTTCTACTGCTGAACACAAAATGAGATATTTTGTAATGCATTTTTGTCCATGCAATTAACATCAATATGGTCCAATGTCATTTTGGACTCCACTGACTTTTATTGTATGGACAAAAATCTGAAGGAAAACAGGCATACAAGTTTGGAGTAAATGATGACAATTTTCGTTTTTTAGGTGAGCTATAAAAAAAAAAAAAAAAAAAAAAAAAAAAACTTTGAATTGCAAATACCCATTCAACATGTACATTCACGAACTAAAGCAGAGGTATGCATGCATTGCAACAGTGGAAAAAAATGGGAGAACAGCACTACCTCTAAGTACATGCCACACTATAAAACCATTCATCACACTACTGAGAGGTGTAGCAGCCAAAATAACCAGCTTTTGTTTGAAGCCACTGTAAACAGTCTTACCCAAAAGAATTGGAAAATGACTGTAATCTGTAAATGGCAGAGGTGTCATTAGCGAAAACAGTTAACCGCTGTTGCCAGCGTTGCAGCAAGAGTGTCGTAAGATGGTGAAATTGAGCAAATGTCAGTTCCTTAGGCTTCAGAGTATGATGTGGGTGTCTGTGGTTAATGTTTTTATTCTATCTCAATTTTGGTAATTCCATTGTGCGTGGGAGTACAATTCAGTCCTTTGCCATTTTGTCCAGTAGTGTTATGCTAAAGGCACCTGTGTGTGTGTAAGTGGTGATCACACAAGGCTACATTCACACAGTCTGTGTTTGGGATTGACGAATGTATTTGAAAATGTCCTGTGTATTAGCGTCAAATAATCAACATAGTGATAGAATAATGACAAATATTAAAATGTTCAGTTGTGTCTTTAAAGTAAACATTTTTTCGCCCTCATGTTGTTCCAAACCAGTAAGATCTTCATCTTTGGAACACAAATGGAGATATTTTTAATAAAACCTCAGACACTTCTGTCCCTTAGGTGCATTCTACAAAAACTTTGATGCTTCAAAAAAAGTTCATAGAGATTCAAGTATTCCATACCATACTTAATCCAATGCTTCTCTGACAAGTCAAGCAAGCATATTTGAGCTTCAAGTTTAAATGGTGTCTGCGACTGTATCTCTTCTGAAAACTTGGATTAAACAGTTTGATTAATATGGATTACATTTATAATGTCTTTATGAACTTTTTAAAGCATAAATGTCTAGGTGGAATGGACTTTCGATGGAGGGACAGAAATCCCTCAGGTTTCATTAAAATATCTTCAATTGTGAATCAAAGTCTTATTAGTTTGGAATCACATGAAAGCGAGTAAATGATGACAGAAGTTTATTTATTTATTTTTTGGTAAACTATCCCTTTAAGTGTTTAGTTTTGTATTCTAACCACTTTGGAATTTTGGAAATTCCTGCAACTCATCCTTTAAGATAAAAATCTCCACCTAACATTCATCTGGAGTTTTGGCTCATTCTCTGACCACACAGCTTCCAAATTTTGCTATGAAAATGCAGTTGTGACTCTTCCGAATTGTCACTTTGGTTATTAAATGCAATCTTCACCCATTTTCATAATCACTCCGTATAACAAAGCCCTATATTTTGAACTCCAAAAAAGTCACAAATGTATTCGCTAAATGAATTCACATTTACATTTAGTCATTTAGCAGATGCTTTTATCCAAAGCGACTTTCAAATGAGGACAATGGAAGCAATCAAAATCAACAAAAGAGCAATGATATGCAAGTGCTATAACAAGTCTCAGTTATTATATAATAAATAAAAAGAAAACCGATAGAATAGAAAAAGAATAGAGCAAGCTAGTGTTAGAGGCCTTTTTTGATGCTTGAGTTGACTGTGATGTTAAATTGTGTTGTTTTCGTGTACTGTCTTATTTTGTGGCAAAGCCACTCTGGTAAAATAGATTTTAAGTCTCAAGAGTTTTTATTATTCCTGGTAAAATAAAGGTTGAATAAATCTGCCTCTGTGTGAATGTAACCAGAGTGCTTTGGAACAGACAACATTAACAGGTATTAGTGAGTACTCATTCATTCATGTGTTACTCTAGGTCAAAAGGGTACAAAGGATAGTTTGATCGAAGGATGATAATTTGGACAAGGGTTCAATTTCCCATCTCACCTCACGTCCTCTAGCTTTCTGCTAATGGCTGAGCCCACGCTGGAGAATGCCGTCGTCGCCTTCTGACCCACTTGGGACAGGGTCTCTGAGGTCTTCTTATACCTGTCCAGCACAGATGGGGGACAGATGTGTACAGAAAATGTATACAACATAACCATAAAACACAAGATCATGTCATTCTAACAGCTGGAGTGAGCCAGTAAAATCAAGCATGTTCACAACTGCACGTCTTTAATGCAATCAGCCAAATGGCGAGTGTGAATTGCATAGCAGAAGCAATGACAGATGGAGCCGCTCCTCCGCAGCAGTATGAGAGGTAGCGGGCGGCACGCAGATGCCTGAGGCGAGTGAGGGCACATACGCAGTGGAGGTGGTGACTTCCTGCCAGCCTTTGCTCAGGTTCTGTTTGAACTCGTTAAGTGGAGTGATGCCCAATTTCCGCTTGATGTCCGCAACCTGCTTCTCCTTGGCCTCCAGCACCTGAGAAAGAGTCTGGATCTCATCTTCCACCTGTGGGGAAACAGGATAGAAGAATTCACCTGACATGGAAAATATAGTTAAGTGTGGTGACACTCATTCAAAAAAAAAAATCCAATGCACTGATGGGTTTATCCATAAGCTCCAGTTAGAAGATACAGCATATGTTGAAATAGTAAAGAAAATGGCACTGCAAAATGAGTTCAGCCTTGAGAATAAACCACATTTGGTCCTTGCATTGCAAATATAACAAGACTGAAATATGCAGACCTTTGCTAATTCACTGTGAAGCTCTGCTTGCTCTTCCTCAGTTAGGGCCATGTAGGGCGAAGAGGGCACTGCATTCACTGCATCTTCGCCTACTTCTGGGATGAAGTCTGTACTCTTGGGCCCTACAAAAAAAGAAAATAAACACACACAAACATCCGCTGTAAAACATTTTAAGGTGATGTAGGATGCTAATAAAATAGCTAGTCTAAGAAAATGTTGCAGGCTTGAACCAAGTGTGCCACACAAACGTCCTAAAAGGTGAACCCAAAACATTTTGATTGCCCCCTGGTGGCTGGCTGCAGTATAGGTTATAGTACCCACCCTCTCCATACAAGTAAAAGTCTCAAATTATGGGAAGTAAAATCACATGTAGAGAGATAAAATTACAATTAAGAGACAAAAGTTTTATTTAACAGAAATAAAAATCACATTTTATGACACAGTTAGAGTACTGACAGTGTCACCCAAGTACAATTTCAATTGAACACATTGTATGACAAAGTTAGAATAAAAAGTAAAAAAAAAAAAAAATCAAAGTTTCCCATTCATTTTTTTTTATTCTGAGACAGAAATGTGCTTTCTTCTAGTGACGCATTTTAGAAGTTCTGGAAACAAATTCCATTGATCTTTTGTGATATAAATTTTAGCATCAAGTTATTTTTTAGTTCATATTAAGGTGAACTGTTATTCTGAATGTAAGTGCTATTAGGTCAGTGGTGAGAAAGACTCTGGCTCTGATTTAAAGATCATGCAGAGTCAGACGTCAGGCCAGGAGGGAAAAGGAGAAACATGAACGAAGAGGAGGAGGTCAGAAAGAAGTCATGTGTCAAAGAGCTTTAAAACTTTATAAGGTGCTTGTCACATGATGGACACCCACCCAAGGGCTCACGCAAGTCTGGAAGATGTACTCTGATGCCTCCACTGACAGACCATACTAGGAAATACAACATAAATAATAAAACTCCTGGATGTCACCATTCAGTGGGCTGATGACTAGAAGAAAAGGCCAAAAATTCAGCACTGTCAATCAAACTGACGACACTATGACAGCCCTGAATGAACGGCTCTGCACTGCACTGTATATTATACTGTAATGCTATCAGCTGATGTGCTTGTTCTTATTCAGTACAATCAGTGTTTAAGTGCATCCCATGTTTATTAGACTAACAGAATAACCTGATAAGACCATTCACTTTGTTAAACAGATTCCTGAGCATTTTCTGTGGTAGCTAGGAAAAAGATCTCCTGCTCATGTCAATTTTATGGCATAATATTCAGTAAAGGTCAACTATGAGGTTCAGGTCTTAGCTTGCAGCTGGGAGTTTTAAAACATGTTTCAGGAAGAAACATAAAAGTTGCATCATACGAGGAGGGTGTGCAACTCATTTGTAAGCAGCTTGTTTGGTATTTCTGGAAAAACTGGTAGGTTTGCCTCCCACTTTAACTCACCACAAAGGTAATTAGGAACAGAAGAGAGGGTCATTTATAGCTTGTTTGACAACAAATTCCTAACAAAATAGGACAAAATTGACTTCTCTTGACAAGACTTTTGCCTCTTAAAATGAGTAGGATTGCATACTTGACCATTTATTGTTACACTACATCTAATACAATGATAAATGTGCACTGAACACAGATTACATTAACTGATTACTTTCTTATTTTGACTGAGTTTACATTTTTAATATGAACAAGATGTTCAAGTTTAGTACAAATGATACACGTTCTGCTTTGGTAAAGGGGCGAATGTTCTTAAATTAGATGCAGTTTGAATACAATTAAAGTGGTTTCGTACCTTCTATGTTCTCTTTCACAATGTCTAGTTTGATGCAACACTACATCTGCTGACAGTGACAGTACTACAGGTTACACATGAGGGGACACTGACACTAGTGTGTCACGTACATTCTTAATGGGAAATGAATATTGACAGTGTCACCCAAGTTCAACGGTCCATTTGAAACAAGTGACATCACTTGTATGGAAATTATGACTACAACCAGTGCCTGAAGTAGTGAGAAGCAATGCATAAAATATTTTAATGTAAAAGCATGCTTCATCCGTAGTTATTTAACTGTATAAACAAACAGGTTCAATGCACACAACATTTTTCTACATTATGGGTAAGAAAGAAATCCCTCCAATATATTTCTTTGTAAATCCCAGAGGCAGTGCACAAAGTCATCTGACACACTGGTGTAGAAACATTTTTTTTTTTTTTCAAAATTAAGTGTTAAAAACAGTACATTAATACTGTAATTTTTTAAAGATACTTCAAAATAGTAATAATAATAATATCATGCTTAAGCCACATTTAAAATTAGTTAATTTAATTGCTTTGGATAACAAAATATTAAAACAAATGGCATATGTAAAGATGATACTTTTTTCTCTCTCCTCACTTTCCGGGTCATTCTTAATGCAAGTATGAAGACGTATGAAGCGGTGGAAAAAACTAGATCACCAAGAAAAAAGAAAAAAAATTCACTGTGGAGTGTGGACATTTAAAAGAAATGCATTAAATTCTTTCCAACAGCTAAGATGTGATGAAAGCGATAAAGATTTGCTCAAACATTTCTGATTTCATCATCAGCTTTAATGTAACAACTCCCATTTATAAGTTTCAACATCCACATCTGTCTTCTAGTTGAATCGATTTCTCCACGTTTTTCAAGATACACAATACAAGATCACGAATGGCTGCCATCTCACGAAACACCATACAAAAGAAAAGTTTCCAACCCTGATGTGCCATGACAGCTCACAGGATTGACCAATGACCTCACTCTGTCTGTATAATGAGATTGAGGGCCCTGTGTAAACACACTTAGAATTTGTTAACCAAGCTCACTGCTCTTCTATTTAGTGATTAACATCTTAAGTGCATTATACTAACACTGTTGGCCATGGAATAATTTATAGATACAGTTTTACTGTACAGAATACTTAAGCGTTTCAGGACCTGCCAGTTTATACAAATCCTGTTGTCCTGTTAATTCAATCAATATTTGTTATTTAAACAAGTTAAACAAGGTTTTTGATAAAAGAGTTTGATGTAATATGAAAACATACACAATATCAGTAATGGAGTTTTTTTTAGTTTATTTTTTATCCCTATTAGGGTGATTAATGTATATTTATTTAATTGTCCATGCTATTTTTGTCTTGAATATTACTACACTGGTGTAGCACCTACATCTCTGCATATCCTTCTGCAGGATCCCAATGTTAAAAATGAGAAGCTAGATGTTATTATTTTTAACAAGGTCTCTGGTTATTTCAGTCCAATCTTTCAGACTGGCAGAAAAATTGCATGAAAAAAAAAAAAAAAAAAAAAACCTGACAAAAGTTGACCTTGTGGAAAAAATTAAATAATAAAGAAATATTAAAAATTAATAATAATACAGTGAATGTTTAGTAGAGATGGGACTTTCTGAGTCTGCATTAGCTTGGTGTTATTTTGCAACATTATGGCCCACTTGAACAGCATCTGCTCCTGACAGATGAGCTTCTTTAAAACATCAGCACTTGACAGGAAGAGGGCTCTCCCGTACTTTCCATAACATTCTCTGTCTCTCGCTTTCATACTGTGACAAACACCAGTCCACACCTAAACACACACACACACCCATTGAGCACCTGAACAAACACAGTTACCTCTGCGCTGCAATACCGGTGAACCAGGGGGAGTGAAGCTCTCTTCGGGTGACAGATAGAGGTAGCTGGTGTTCACTCCCTGCTCAAAGTTGAACGGAGACTTGTACTCCTCTACAGGTTCCTCCATGCTGCCCATGAACAGGAAGCTCCCTGGACACTAAGTGATTGCATGTGACCGAGCCTGTTAGGATATCACTGTGCCGACTGTCCCATCTTCTAGCTACAGTTGCAAGTATAAGTGTGTGTTGTGGATTCTGCAGTGCTAGCAGGGGATCACATGATGTCCAGCCTGAGACAAACGACAGCAGCACGTTAATAAGTTACCTCTCCGGAGCGTTCTATTTCCGTCGCGAGATGACACTCCCAGCTGTAATCTCAGTGGTCCTTTTAGGGTTTGCTGACAATCTTGTAAAAGTGCCGCAATTTCACTGTTCTCAAGGCTGAAAAAAGCAATCGTCTTCAGCTGTTCCTGTGCTGGACTAGCTCATGCTCAGCCCCTCTGTCCATAATATCATCCATGGGAAATGAAGATCCATTTGTCCCCTGGTCACATGACACTGGGGAAAGCCCATGAAAGGAGGCTGTAATCTGCAGTGGCCTAGATTACAACATTAATCCATTACAAAGGGCCTCCACAGCTCTTCATACACACCGGCTGCACAACCGAAATGTATTCAGCCAAGCGCATGACATTCAGAAGTGATGATACCTAAAGGCCAACACACACACTCAGGGGTCTTCAGTACCATTATACTGTAAGATTTTACATCCCTGCTGCATTATATTGCACAATTTTATAGGTCCTGTTAAATGGTGGAGGATCATGAATAAATGCATTTTTTTTTTTTAATAATTGGATGTATAGAGGTCAGATGAATCACCAGAGACATTGAACTCTAAATAGTCATCTGGGCAACCATATGGTCCAAAATCTGCATTGCAGTTCATCTACACAAAACAAAACACACACATTTTATTTTAAATGAGCATGAACTAAAATTCTAGCCATTTTTCCCCTTATTATGACATATTTATTGACCCTATGTAGCCCCGCCCCTTTTTAGTGCTGCGTTTGTTGTCTTCTGTCTTTCGTTTGTATTTCCACCTCACGAATTAATGAATGAACCGCTCGTTTTAAAATCTTACTGGTCTACTGACATGTGTTAAGACATTTGCTTTAAACATTACAGTGCTCACGATAAGTTTCGTTAACTCTACTATACATAAATCCACTTTACCAGCTAAGTTACTCTTAGATAGCGATGCCATAGAAATATACAGAGCTACCGCACAAACAGAAGTTCAAAAACAATATTTTAAAGATGGTGACGTGCTTGTTTCACTGGAGAATAAGGTCAATACAAAGTGAAATGGTTTTTCAAAAGAGAAAAAAAAAGACAGACACGTTTTGTCCTTCAGAAATAGTTTGGAACGTTGGACTGTTGTCTCGTTGTCATTTGCTAATTGCTGTGATAGATCTCATGTTTGCAACAGGTTGGTAGAAAGATTAGTGTCCCCGCCCCTCGCACCGGTAAACACGTCAGAGATGTCTTTGTGAGGGGGAGGGGACATTAAAGGGATACTCCACCCCAAAATGAAAATTTTGTCATTAATCACTTACCCCATGTCGTTCCAAACCTGTATAAGCTTTGTTCGTCTTCGAAACCCAATTTAAGATATTTTGGATGAAAACTGGGAGGCCTGTGACTGTCATCCGCGCCACATGGATGCACTGTTTCTACATGTATTTAGCTTTGATTTGAAATAAAACAGGGCATCCTTGTGGCGCGGCTGATACAGAAGAGCATACGCAGCATGCGGTGATATGGAGAGACACAGAGGAGACTGTTGACAAAGGAATTGTCGAATAAAGTTGTTATTTTTGTTTTCTTCACTTACAAAAAGTGTTCCTGTCGATTCATATAACCCAGATTGCACGTCTGATGGCAGATGGAGTATTCTGATGATGACTTTCATACCTTTTATGGACCTTGACACTGTTATTTACTTGGCAGTCTATGGGACAGTCACAGTCCTCCCGGTTTTCATCCAAAATATCTTAAATTGTGTTCCGAAGACGATTGGCGCTTTTACGGGTTTGGAACGAAATGGAGGTAAATGATTAATGACAAAATTCTTGATTACAAGATTACAAGGATTACAAGGGCTCGTTTATTTAAAAATAATAAAAAAAAACACATACATACATACATACATACATACATATATATATATATGTATGTATATGTGTGTGTGTGTGTGTGTGTGTGTGTGTGTGTGTGTATGGATAATTAATTTAAAATATACATTGCAAAGTTCCAAAAATAAGATTCATCAATTTTTATTTCATAGTGACTTTAAAAATATAAAAAAATACATTTTATTTTATAATTATTATATTAAAATATTTTTGTTGTTATTATAATTAATATTTTATATTATTATTTATTCTTTTTTCATATTTGATATTTAATTGTGGATGTCTGTCAGGCACTCCATCTTAACAAGTAATATGAAAATGGAAAACGATTCAAAACTTTGCCATATTATCCTTAACAGGAAATTGTCATGCAAAATTTATTGAGTTTATTGAAACATGCAAAACTAGTTTCAGTATTTGTTAACCTCAAGGAAACAAATATTCAATGTACAAATGTTCACAGTTGTTTTAAAAACTTATTGGTATAGGCCAGAATTTCACTCACGTCTACAACGAGTGTAAACTCTTTTGACATGACTCTGTTTGTTTGAGCAGCTTGACACCGCAACACTGGCTCGACCAATGATATCCACTCTGGGGCAGGACCAAATCTAGTATCAAGTTTAAAATCAAATACGCTATTAAAACAACTGACAAAATCATGAGACATAATGTTCAACTAAAAAGCGTGCTCAAATCAATGCAATATATTGCGAACAATATATATTGGAATTCCATTTGGTGCCAGTAGTGGTGCAGAAACACCAGACATAAGCACATCCTTACTAGGGATCGACCGATATGCATTTTTCAGGGCCGATGCCGATACCGATTATTACAGATCAAGGAGACCGATAAACCGATATTTTGAACCGATATGTGTCTAGTGTAAAAATGAAAAATTAATGTCAAAATTAAGAATAAAAAGGCCTCTGACAAAGACTCTCTTTAAATTATTTTAACACATCTTTAATTCTGAGAACTGTTCATAATAACAACATTAATAATAATAATAACAACAAACATAAAAAGTGCTGGGAGCATCCATCAGCAGCATTCTGTAAACCAAGTAAAACTTGCATCCATCAGCAGCATCCTATAAACAAAGTAAAACTTAAAGCAAATTTAAACAGCAACAAATGAATGAACAAATAATGGAAAATAAATGTAATCTCTCTCTCTCTCTCTCTCTCTCTCTCTCTCTATATATATATGTGTGTGTGTGTGTGTGTGTGTGTGTGTGTGTGTGTGTGTTATATTTAGCATTTTATTTGCAACCCAGAATTGCATTAAAATCACACACAACCCATATTGTAATAGTGTTTTTTTTTTTTTTTTTTGATGTGTAAAATGTTTGTTTTGACTGTTTATCACGGCGATGCAAACTAGGAAGTATACAGGACAGCGTCATCCAGAAACGTGCAATGTGAGATTATTGACAATTTACGTTATTAGCATAGGGTTATTAGCAGGGTGCGATTTGTGAAATAAACAAAGGGGGGGATGCTTTTGAAAATTTTTATGAAATGTTTTTAATACGACGGGAAATTGTATTTAGTGTGATCTCAGTTTAATAAAAACATTGTAAGCCTACGTTAGGCCTATTAATTGTAATGATTTAATGTCCACGGTTTTTCAAACAACAAATTACATCGAGAAAGCGAGCAAGAACACAACGGAGCTTTTTGAAACTCCGAATCAGTTAAACCATTGCGTCGCAAAATGATTCACTGTTTCGATGCGCTTCAATCGGATCGCGTATCGCGAATCATTTGATTCAGATCTGAACATCAGAGCGGGTTTGCATGATGTTTTTATCCCCACCGGGGATAAAAGTTATTCAGCAGAGGCAGGGATGCATAGACCAGAAGGGGGGAAATCCCCCCATCCCCCCGGCAAATCGCACCCTGGTTATTAGTTAAATGAGAGAGCGCGGCCGCGGAGATAACTAAATCAGGAATGGGGAGCTCGCGTCGCGTCAGGGCATGAGAGCTCGCGCTTGATGCCCTTTCAGCTCTTCAAAATTGCATAATGGTAATTCTGAATCTGTATGATAAATTATTTTGCAATCATGTTAGAATAAAGCAACATTTCTTCAAATATGCGCAATTTATTTGACTAAGAGCCCTAACGGAACAGACGCTGTTCAGTGAAGCTATGTGAACAACACAAAAAAAAAAAACACAGCAGATGTGAGTGAATTCATTCGTGTTGATAATCTATTCACAATATAACGTTAAGTTGGCCGAATGGTGAGAGAAGTAGGTTTTAGTTTCACTATCTCAGCACTGATGTGATGATCCGTTAAAGCATATCACTGCAATGACGGACATTGACCGGGAATTCACGGTATAATAACTGAACGGGGCTTGTCATCATAAATCGATTATATTCAGGTGTTTTGCAACTTCAGTGTAGTGATTTATTGCAACTTCAGGAACGTTTACTGCATTCTTACCTTCGAAAGATAACTTATTGATGTGTGATGATGATCACTGAAGCAGCTCCTGTGCTTTCGGTGTGAGAGCGGAACATTTTCCAGCCGCGCCAGCCGTATTGATTGGCCAGGCTCGTGACTCCCAACAAATCAGACGGACGATGGGCGGGGCTTAGTCTAGGCCACAGAGCGGTGTGCTCTGACTGAGGTGGCTGGATCAGTGCCTGATCGCGCATTTCAAAATAAAATGGTTTTATCGGCAAATCGGTTTTGAAAATGGCCGATGCCGATAACAATAAAAATGCTTAATATCGGCGCCGATAATCGGCCACGCCGATAATCGGTCGACCCCTAATCCTTACTCATTCCTAATTCATCTCCTCAGGTTTTAAAATACACACATGCTATGTATGACACACCCTCTACAGAGCTTTGTCCTTGAGGAGCTGGAATTACACATCACTGCCTGACTACAGTAGCTGTCTTATGTGGGACGGGTCTGCTGTCTCCAGTCGAGATCAGCGAGAACAGCCAACGATACAAAGAATCAGGTTAAAATGAAAGTCACAGAGACTCTATTCAGCTGTATTCACATGGGCGTACAAGAGCCAAGCAGTGGAAAAAACACATGTGCTTGTGTGTGTGCGTCAATTAACACTGACTACTTTCATCTCACACGTCTAGGATGGCACTACCTTGACGCCTCCGCACTGCTGCGTGCAGGTTAGTACCCGGATATTTGTCTTTCACCAAAGTCCTTGTTGGCTTCCATCCAGACTAGATTGCACAACAAAAGCATGCAGATGTTCAAATAGAGACTTGAATGCAATCTGCAGCCATCGGTGAAATGTAATTTATGTTCCTTTGAATCCCAAATCATTTTCACACAAAATACAGTGAATTTTCAGTAACACTTCAATACCTGTTGGCAAGTTCAGACAAAGACTTTTTTCATGCCTTTTTGGGAGAGCTCCCACAGTAAACCTCCATGTTAGGAGGGTCTGTCTATAAAAAAAAATAAAGCAAACTGCGGAAATAGAACAGAGAGATTCTATAAAGGAAGATGCCCAACTTCCCATTTAAACCAACGGATGAGAAGTATTGTTTGAAAGAGGAAATAAGCAATAATCACACTTTTGTTTTGACTAAATTCTTTGTTAAACAACTCACATTTAGGAGTTACGTGCTAACTTCTGCCTTTGGCCAACTAACATTCACATGGCCCCACATGGGGCTGCTGTGAGCTTCTCAATGGCAATAATAGGATGGACATGGAATCCCATGACCTTCTATAGAGTTGGACAAGCCTTTCAATGGCCTCTTCAACATCAGGAATCCTTGTGAACTGGATCTTGTATGACTTGCATTTAAACTCAGAGCTCAAGAACATAAAGACCCCAGTAAAGAAACAAAGAGGACATTTGAAGCACCTAATAAACCACAGCGTCTAATCAATTACTGGGTTATTCCAAGCCCACTGCGTCTTGTGATTGAGACAAAATGAGAATCATGGGACAAGAGTGCGACTCCAGCGGCCCGGATGGACATATACACAGAGGAATAATGGGCGGGAAATGGAAAAAATTTATCTGCCAACCAGCACAGAGTGGTAGACAAGGCAAGGAAATTTTAGCGGAAGACCTTACTGACATTGTGTGTGAAGGGCATTTATCTTTATTTCAACACTACTGCAGATATTCAGTCTTAAAGGCTGGCTGTTCAAAATGGTCTGTTGGTCACATTGCTGAGAAGAGGCTCGTTTTGAAGGGTCACTGCGGGGCCTTAAGTTTTTCCCCTCAGTGCAATGTTAGTCCACACCTTTACTCGGCCAAAACTCTCAACTCTATGAAAAATACAATAAATAAGGCACATCTGAAATTACAGCAAACCTGTTCTTCTTCTGTTGTGTGATAACTTAATATCTTGCTGATTTAAAAATCGAAACCATCTTTTAGAAATGGCAAGAAAAGCAGCTCTACTGCTACAATGAAACACTGAGTGAAATGTGATCGCAGGGACCTGCAAGACGGTCTATCACTTAAAATGTGTGTTATTCCACTAAAGAATATATTTTTTTAATATTACAACCACAACAACGAATTTTACAATTAATTCAAATACAATGCATTGGATCAGTGGTCTCAAAGAGTCAACATTCAGGTTTACTTTCGTTCTGATGTTCTTGCTGCTATTTTCCATATAGTGAAAGTGACTAGGTGCTGTCAAGCTCCAAAAACATTTATATGCCAAGTATCATAAACATACTGTAGCATAAACATTACTTAAGCCTCACATTTTACCTTGTGTGAGGAACAATCACAGATGTGGGTTCATTACGGTCTATTTAGTCTGTTTCTCCAACAAAGCTATCGTATCAAGGCTTCAAAGGCCTTGGTAATATAGAGTACAAGGCATACTGACACTTTTAAGGTGCTTTTTTTATTTATAAAGATAAACAGTCAACAGCACTAGTCCCTATAATGGAAAAGAGCATCCAGGACATTCTGCAGTATTTATTTTTTTGTGTTTGACAGAAGAAAGAATGTCAGATGGAACAATGTGAGAGTCAGTAACTGATGACAGAATGTTCATTTGTAGTTGAAGTAGTCCTTTAATTCACTGTAAACTACACTTTTGAGGTCAGTAAGTTTTTTTAATGACTTTGGGAAAAAATACTGTTATATTACTGTAATATTGTTATTTTTACAATTTAAAATAATTATTTTCTACTTAAATATATTTAAAAAAGTAAACTATTCATGTGATGGCAAGGCTAAATTTTCAGCAACATTTCTCCAATCCATTTCTTATAGTTATCATCAATGTAATGGACCTTGAATCAATATTTTTTTGTTGAAAACGTGATCTTTTTTCAGGATTCTTTGATGACAGTTCAAAAGCACTGCATATTTTTTTTAATCATATGTAACAAGTCACTAAGGCAATATCTGAACTATCTTTAAAATTAAACTGGAGAGAAAAAAAAAAGTTTCCTGTGCTACTTCAACTTCACATGAAATCACCAAAGCCATCACAAATCTAACCTCCCACTTTTAGTTCTGACGTTTTCATTGAACTGACATCAAAAAGATGGAGAGGTAACAGCATAACTGTCATAACATGCAGACTGGAGTTTAAACACTACAGTGCACCAACATACACCAGGACAGGAAATTTCCACCAGTGAGATCAAAAGAATTCTCTGCAAGCTTTTGGCAGTCATGTAAACTTTCAACCTTGAGCTGCTGAATAGTCCAACAAACTGACTCAATGTCCACATCCACAAAAGAAAACAAATTCAACAACAATGGCTATAGAAGACTGGATTGCAGCTTCCTCATTCCTCCCTGTAGTTCGGTTAGTCTTTCAACATTTTTATTTTCCTATGTTGCCATGACAGCAAAAAGAGAACAGCGTGCACATCTACCCGAGCAAACATGAGCAACTGATGACCGCTACGGCAACAATTAAAATCATACACTGAATTTCACACTGTTAGAGCAGATGTCCTAATCCACAGGTTTATCCATCACTAGACAAGGACATGAGGCTATACCCATCACTTTTACTTATGGGTGAAAGGTCTCTCATTGATGACTCACTCACTGATGCAACAGAACTAAATCACTCTGCAAATCAGATACATTTACTTGAGTTTTTGCCACTTGATCCAGAGTAATATCATAAAGACAGTATACCTAGGCTAAACAAAAAAACAAACGGTATCTCAGGTTTTGTCCCACAATCTGCTTGTCAGATCGCACAATGGCCCGTGGGCACCAGCTGCAGAGAGACATGGGCACGCAGAAAGAGGAATGAGCAGATGGCAGCCCTGCGTGAGAAAGATGAGGGGAGGGGAACAGAAGATTCAGACAGGAAGGCTCTGGCTCCAGGGGAGGCTGCTCATCCACTCACTGCAGCCCAGGAGGGACGAGAGTGAACAGGCTGCTCAGATGCAGGGAGCTGGGCGGAGACGAGATGACCGGGATGAAGACAGGAGGTCAGAAAGGACTATGAAAACAAGCACGGTGCGACATTCAGTGACGTCAATGGTATTTCACCAAGACGTAAACACAAATGTCTGCCAAAAGGCTTTATCTACCAGGGCTTTGTTATATAGTTAAACAAAGGCAATGTTTTAAAGCTGAACATATTGCTTTTTTTTTTTCTAAATTAACAGAGTTGCGATCCTTCCTCATATGAGCTAGTTTTGAGAAACACTTTGGTTTGTATTTTATAATTTGTATATGTATGGCCTGATACACTGGGAAAGACTCCAGCATCCATGCAACCCCACATAGTACATATATTGTGGATATTAGATATGCATTATATTATGTATATTAATAATTAAGTTATAGCATCATATTTACAGGCATTAATTGTTTTGCATTTATATTAGTAAGTCTCAGAGCTGATTAAAAACAGGATTATATAAAAAAAAAAACAATTATGAAAACTTATGTGGACTTGGATGGATGATGTTTTATCAGGAATGTTTACAGTAATATCTTTGTATATTATATAAATTAAAAAATATATTGTATTTGTATATATTATTTTTTCAGCTATACATTTCATATATATTTATATATGCAATATTTCCCGTATGTTATTAAAAAAAAAAAAAAGGAAGGTAGTGGAAAAACAATATTAGTCTAAATCAACAGAATGTAGGCCAATGTGTTTCCTCCAAAATGACATCAACACCAGGCATCTGAAAAATAGCACACACCAGAAAAACTATGCAGACTTAGCTTTGCAGACTCTTAACGTAATGATGCAGTGGCTGTACAGGAACCCAAACTGACCGGATCACTTTGTAAGAAATCTTACATTATAAGGAGCAGGTATCTTACATAAGATCCTGCTGATCAACACAACATAAATTCTCCTTTCTGGGTTTAAACTCTAACGTTACATATGAACGACCTCACACAAAGGAGATAAGAAACATGAGATGCTAACCATTAGAAAGAAAAGAAAGAGGTAGAAAGCTATCAAACTTGTGATTCCATGAGCTGTATTCTATCTTTAACTTCAGACTTCCCATGACACGTTACAACTTAGATTAGAAAGACGATATTTGCAATACATTAAAATACAGAGTCTAAAAAATAACATTAATTAATGGAATTGGCACGATTAAAAAATTGAAACAATGCAGAGATGCAAAGAGAGGTTTCATTAGTAGCAGCACATTTACAGCAGGTGTTTAATGCTAACATATGGTTCAACGATGCTGCAAGTTTGTTGTTAGTTTTTTAACTAGCCTATATATTTTAGGCTAGTTACAGACATTCCTGCAAATAAATAAAGACATAAATACAATATTTTGCAGCTGAAACATGCCAGACTATGTTCGCTTTCTGGTACTTTCGTAAGTTTTAACAGTATTTAAAGACACCATAAATTACTAAATAACGAACTAATTATAATGGGCAAAAGTGCTCTAACCCGAATAAAATACCTGCAAATGTCTATCCTGACTGACTGTCACATTACCAATGTTCATCAAAATTAAAGAAATTAAGCACCCGCTGTTCTTCTTCCAGCTGCTGGCTGTGCTAACAAGCAAGCTAGCTAACTTCTGAAAGTTGAGTTCTGTTGCATTTCTAATCTGTATCGACATGTCACGTCACGTTCTCAAGACAAGTCTGCTACCTTGATCGGCTTCCTCCATCCTGTCTGTGCGGCTTCTTTATGTTGTGAGTTATTCTGATCCTTGCGGTCCCGCTTTCCCACTTCAATCTTGCAAATTTGAGCTCAAAGCTGCCACTGCAACCAGGCTGCTGCGCGAGGTGGGGTGGGGTCGTACGTGACGTCAGGACGCACAGCACGTAGAGATGTAAACAGAGAGACGGGCGCGAGGACCCACCTGATGCGACCATGATGAAGCGTTTTACGAGCAAAATATTCATTTAGAATCATCATTGAACGATAAATTAATGAACTGAAATAAACTAATCGAATTTTATTATAAATAACTTAATCATAATTGTATAATTCCAATTTATATTTAGCAAGTCACTAAAACCAACTGGCTAATTTAGATTTTTTTGTATATATGTATATATATATATATGCATAAATACTAAGAAATATAATACACGTAGCCTATAATTACAGTGATTCTAAGAATTTATTAAAGCCTAACAAATCATTTTTTTAAATAAAATACATAATTATAAAAAAACGTACCAAATTGCAACTGCGTTTAAAGAAGACAATAAAAGACAAAGAACAGTTTGAGGAAGCCACAAAATGGCCATTCTCCAGGCCAGAACTAATATTAAATTGCCTTCTTTTAGTAAACACATTTTACTTTTCTAATTTCGACAAAAGGATACCAAAAGAGTTATTAATGGAGATATGTCTGGTGCTTCACGTTCACAGGGTGGGCTCAAAGTCCCTAATTTACCTACAGTCAAGCAAGACACGCCCAGAGGAAGCAGTATGAGGCTCTTATTGCTGCCTTATAAATCGTCTATCATGTTGGTTCTGTAGGAAATTACGCCACCAACTGGGTGACAGGATTTAATAATCCTACAGTAAAGTATATTTTAAACCATTTATATAATATTCGTGTTGTGTTTTGGGACGTTTCTTAAACCTCCACATATGTTGCTATTCGACAATACTCGACAATACGACAAAAACTATAAAATGTTTTCAGCATTAGCATTATGCTGTAAGAACTGCTATTTTATATTTTATTTAGTCGATTGTCTATTGAATCTATCGAAATAATATTTGTATATGGGTTTCAACTCGATTTACTTCATCAGTAATAAAATTAAAGGTGATCGGAAAAGTGAAATGAACATATCAATGACGTTTTTCAATGCAGCAATTAATCAAGGCAGCTGCATTTAAATTGATACTTAAAAGTTTTCATCTTTCTGTATTTACTTATTTACATTAGGATTTGTCAAATAAATTAATACATCTAAAAATGTGTGCGTGTGTGTGTTATATTATATTATATTATGTTATATAGGCTATACAAATTAAACGACAATAAATTCAGTTAAACTATTTTGCTTTTTGCTGAAGACCAATACAATAATGTATTTGTCAGGAAAAAATATATCCATAATTTTAATAAAAAAGTAATTATAATTTTTTTTTGTTAAAAGTTTTTTTTTTATTATTAAAACTGTTAAAATAACAAACGAATAAAAACACACGCAAACACAGAGGTGACTGATCCGTCCATCTCCGCCACCACCTGTAAAATACACCTATGCAGGCGCTCTTCTTCATATTAACTCCGACGAACCCACCTGTCCCGAGCATCGCGACTCGCGCGACAAACATGAAGCGACGTCTGTAATGTCACGCGCAGGGGAGGCGTGAAAGGGATACAAGGACTTATTGGCTCGAGACGTGTACTTCTATAGAAGAAAAAGCATGCGGAAAATGGGTGCAGTCATCGACACAAAAGACCCCTGGCTGTTTGGCGTCACCCCCATCTTCCTTTAACAGGAGCCCCCCCTCCTCCTCCCTCGGACCGAGATGCATTGTGGGGGAAGTCGTTGCCATTCGACCTCTGCGGGGCCTGCGCGGACGCAGACAGAACCCTCAAATTCATTATGCCTTTAAAACCCCTATTTATTTCCGCATAACCTACATACTCTCACCAGGAGGCCGGAGCGCAGGAAAACGGCTCGTTTCATGCGGAATACTTTATTTAAGAGAGCCGCGATCGGATTTTTTGTTTTGTTGAGAAAGTGTAGATTGTTATTTATTTGACGAAAATGTCCGGAGAGCGAAACCGCAGGTCGCTGGCTTTCCGAGGAGGTGGATTAGCCGTCACCGGTGCCAGCGCCGTCGGAGGCAACAGCTGTGAGGCCCCGGTCAGTCAAGACCGACATCTGAACGGGAACAGAGCGGATCAAGAGGACGACAGGGATCTGGGGGCGAAAGGACCATCGCTGGGGACAGTCGAGGGCGGGGGGTCCGTGAGCGACAGCACGGAGCCCGAGGAGGACGAAGACCCGGAAGGGGGCAGTTGGACAGCGGGGAAAGATCATGACAGAGGCGCTTCAAACAGCGTAATGGTGAAACCCGAGGGCTGTAAGTGGGCGACTGGCAACGGCGTGAACCGGGAGGACTGTAGCGCGGGGGAGGCGGAGGAAGCGGCCGCTAGCAAGCCGCTGCTGAAGATGAGACCTCAGACGCTGCTGCTCCAGAAACACTCGCTCTTCCAAGCCTCCTGGCTGCAGGAGTTTCCCTGGCTCAAATTCAGCCAGGAAACAGGGCTGATGTCTTGTTCCTGGTGCCATAACATCGCCACCAACAACAGCGACGAGCTGGTGAAAGGCAGCCGGAATTACAAGCGGGCCTTGCTGCTGAGACATCACCTGTCCTCGGAGCACGGCAGGAATGACCCGACCAGACAGGTACGTCCACACTGCGCTATAACGGGGACGGGGACACTCGGATACGCGACGGAGCAGACCCAGGCAGTGCTGTTCGGTGTGTAGTTAACAAATATCGACGTTTTCCCGGCTATTTAGGAGCGGGAATGCTGTTTTTAAAGCCGTTTAGCGAGCTAACAGGTCTGTTAGCTGTAGACTCCGGTAGAGACTTAGCATGTGTGCGCTAACTGGATCAGCGCTGTCAGTCGGTGAGCTGAGCTTAAGACCCTCGAATAACGTAGATGTTTTTAAGCTTAAAATCGATTCTCGGTGTTTTTACGGTCTTTTGAGACCTTATAGAAACTTCGCCGCCGATTATAGATGGGTTGTCGCGTTTTATAATTCTTTATTTACATGATTTGGAATCGGATATTTATTATTAAACAGGCCAAATGTATCATAAAGTGAGATCGTGTCTCAAAAGGTATGTCCTCGTTTCCTGCACCGCATTGTAATTATCAACCCTGGTTGTCATGGTTACTAACCTGATTGCCTACAGAGGTCACAAAATGGCAAGGGTTTAATCCTGCTACCTTTGGGGAGCCGCACCCCTTCCCAACCCCCTCGCTGTAAAAAGTGACCTCTGGCACATCTCACCCTCCCCTTTTAGGGCACCTAAATTAGAGGCATTGTGTTAGGTTACTCCCCAAGATCCATAGATAGTGTGTGTGACTTGCTACACTGGGTCAGAGTGAATTATGTCGCCTGTAAAGACAGCAATGCCTGATATGTGCAGACCACTGCAACGAGCAGAACAAGATTAGGCTTGAATAAATCATATCAGCAGCTGAGAAACACTTTTGTGAGATAATGCACTGTAATAGTGAAATGTAATTTGTATTTGATACTTCTGCATTCTGTATCCAAAGGAACCGTGCAATGCCAAGACATGTCGGTTAAGATAAATGCTTATTGATTTTTTTTTTTTTTTAATGCTTTTGATTCCCTGTCCATTATCAAGCCACAAAATGATTGATTTATGCACTAAATCATATCTGTTGTTGTCCAGATGATGTTGTGTTACTGGTTCGCCAGTAAAATCCCGTAGGATTGTGTGGTATGATAATGTCCAGTCTAATCAGGGTGACACAAAGTGTGCCACTAACTCAATTTATACCCCTCACTAATTAGGAAGGAAAGGAGGAGGAGAGATTACCACCGCCTCCCTAGCAACAGAGGGGTTAAGACGCTACAGAAGATCGGTTACGCTTTCCTGTTCAATCACTTTCCTCTGTCAATCAACCTTTTTATAATACTTAGCTTTTTTTGTATAACTATATGTAGTGTAATATATGGAGTAAATGTGCTATGCTACATTTATTTTCTATATATAATCTAGTATTTGTGATTTAGTACACTCTTAAAAATAAAGGTGTTTGTGTGAAAAAGGGCGGTTTTCACAGTGATGCCATATAGAGGAACCATTTTGGGTTTTCCAAAAAACTCTCAGTGAACAGTTATGAAAATAAGTGTTTTTTCATAGTGTGAAGAATATTTTAATATAAGCTTTTCCAACTTTAAAGAACATTTTGGTCCCATGCAGTTTAGGTTCCTTACTGGCATCGATGGTTAAATGAAGATCCTTTAACATCCATGGAACCATTTCAGTGTTGAAAAGGTTCTCCATAATGGAAAAGATTATTAAAACGTTCTTGACACTAAGGTTCTTTTCAAAACTGATCACTGAAAGGTTCTTTTTTTGAACTAAAAACGGTTCTACTATAGCATCGCCGCGAAAACCCCCTTTATTTTTAAGACTGTGGATGTTAAAGGTTATTGATGGAATCATTGATGCCAATAAAGAATCATTTTTAAAAGTGATTTTGTCATTGACATCTCAGCAATAAGAGTAGAGGACATCTAGATCACGAGATTGTGGAAGAACAGTATCTGTCTTAAAGAAGCCTAATTGGGTGAAACATTAGGACGGCTGCTGTCTGAGTAAAGAAAGGCTGTTCTGATAGCCAATTTCATAATTGTGATCTATTATGTTCTTTAGTGCAGCAACTGTCCGTAATAATTTGCTAGATTTCTTCACTGGTCCATATCAAACTACTCTAATTGAATTACGCCTAAAGAAGGGTATCTGGGTTGCCTCACTCTCAAGACTAGACTTCGCTCTCAAAGTATTTGCCCTGTGTTGCTGTGAATAATTAGTGAGCCGCAATGAAGGCGAGGGTCTCCACCCGTGTACTGTCTGCCACTGTGAGATATGTGTGTATTGGGGGGGCTGTTGTGTTGTTGGTGCTGGTGGGGGAGAATTCCCTGGAATTTTGTATCGATGAGCCCTGCTCTTTGTTGGGAGGCCCAGATCCTGGCATTCCCCTCCCACACCTTGGGTCAAGCACACTGCTGCATTGTTCATGCATCTGGATGAGGGGACCAGGCGCTGGCCTCAGGGGCCGGGATAGCTCAGGAAGACTATGCGCAAGGAAAACAAAACCGCTGTCCCTGTTGTCTGAGGCACAATGTCCCCCTAACGTGCCACTTGTGTAGTGTATTCTCACCGTGGCCCTGGTAGGTGATAAAGGCAAGGCTCTCTGTTGCTGAAGGCTATGTGTTTAAATTTTGGGGAGCTATTGTTGGTTTACAGTGAATGGAACATGTTGGAAGTGTACAATAGAGTAATGGGTGTTGGCAACTCATCGCCTGAAGAGCTTTAGGCGACTGTCTGTTCAACTGCAGCGCAGGAGAAGGGCAGCGGTATTGGTGGTGGTTGTATAATGTTCCCGTTTCGCATCAAAATGAAAGTCTGGGGTGGGAAACCAGAGAGAGAAACCACAGCAAGTTTCGTGTGCAACACGTTTTAATCCGAAAACACACTGTTTCCTATTTTCTTTGATGTCAAATTCTGAACGATACTTTTTTTTTCTTCTATATACACTACCATTAAAAGGTTTGGGTCGGTAAAAATTGTAAAATGTTTTTGAAGAAGATTTTTCGATTAGAAGTACAGTAAAACAATATTTTTTTTATTTTAAAATGTAATTTTTTCTTATGATGGAAAAGCTGCATTTTCAGCAGCCATTACTCTTGTCTTCAGTGTCACATGATCCTTTAGAAATCATTCTAATATGCTGATTTGCAGCTCAATCAGCATTTTTTAATTATCATACAATACATTTTTATTATCAACAGTTATTGTTGAAAACAGTTGTGCTGCTTAATATTTTTGCGGAAACCGTGCTGCACATTTTTTTTACAAGATGCTTTGGTGAATAAAAAATTCAAAAGAACAGAATTTATTTGAAAAGTAAATCTTTTGAAACATTCTAAATGGTCTTTTCTGACACTTTTAAAGAATTTAATGCATTCTTTCTAAATAAAAGTAGGCCCTCTTTAATTCTTACTAATCCACAACCTTACAACAGTGGTGTAAATGAAATCCAAACATGTCAGCTTTTATGAGTAAAAAAAAAAATATGTCTGAGAAACACAGTTAGCATCAACCGTATGACATCATAATTTTGGCATTTATAGATATTGTAAAAGTAATGTCTTTTCCTTTCGTTGTTTGGTTGTACAGTTTGCACAGGCTGAATGGCTTACAAAAAGAGGGCACAACTGACCTAGCAGCACAACTGTAGACAGTAACAATAACAAACATTCAATTAAGAAAAAGACTATGCCAAATGTCAAACTGTCACCACAGACTCATTTTGACAGGGTTTAATGGGGGGAATCTTCGAAAAACATCTGTTCTCTTGCATACATTTACACGTGGCACATCTGGAGAAAGGATGAATTGTGTGTGAGTTTACATGAGAGAACGAAAGAGAGAGAAAGAAAAAGAGGTTAATTCTGGGCTAGCATGTCCTGACACCCGCTTTCGACTGACGACTGCCACCTCATCTGTCCTCTCTCCATAGCTTGACTTGGCCCACAGTCAGGATCTCTCTGGATAGACAGAGGCGAATAATAGTGGGGACATTGTGACACCAAACGGACGTTCATTCTTGTCTAACACCCCTGGTTCTCCAACTCGTCCTCATTCTTCAAACCTGCTCTTCACTAGGTCTGTCTGAACTCAGCAGTGCTGCCATTTAGACTCCATTTTATTTTCTTTATTTTAAAGTTGTTTACAAAAAAAGAAAGAAAATTCTTCCAAAATTTACTCATTAAAATTCTATGCACCCTCATGTCATTCCATACATTAGTATAACCCAAAAGGAGATTTTGAAGAATTAAGAATTGTTCTTTTTACTACAGCTCTCATTCATGCTTGTCACATCTTTTTAATCTAAGAAATACACAAAAAGTGGTTTTCAAACCGGTTTCTCAAACACGCCCATGTCTTCCATTGTTTGTCAAACAGATCCCAAACAGGTCCTATCCCAAACTCGTACCATCGGTTGAATCAGTGTTGCTGGTCGGGATGCTTAAACAGGGAAATGTTATGAAAGTGCCACTGAGTTACTGTGTTTACACAAAAAAAATTACACATGCAAACTTTAAATTTGAGTTTTTTCCTCACACGCAGCTATAATGTGACTTTAGAAGCCTTGGGATACCCTGCAAATCATATGGACTACTTTTAAGGTGTCATTTTAGCAGTTGGACAGTTCCTAATCATTTAGAGGTGTGGGTTCAGTAAGATATTTATTAAACAAAAATGTACTTTTATTCAGTAAGAACACATTAAATTGATCAAAAGTGACAGTGAGGACATTCATAATGTTACAAACGATTTCTATTTCAAAGAGGCCTACAGTTCCCACAAAAATTATAAACCGCACAGGCTGTTGTCAACATTGATAATAATAAGAAATGTTTATTGAGCAGCAAATCCGCATATTATGATGATTTCTGAAGGATCATGTGACACTGAAGACCATAATGATGCTGGAAATTCAGCTTTGCCACTCACAGGAATAAATTAAATTTTAAAATAATTTATTTTGTAATAATATTTCACAGTATTACTGTTGTTACTGTATTTTTAAAAGAGACGTCTTTTAAACACATGAAAAATCTTACTTGCCCAACACTTCATTATATTGCAAAGAGCAGCGTGAACATTTTTTCAGAATATATATATATATTTTTTTTTGTGTGTGTATTCAAATGAGTTGTACAGGTTTTAAACAACTTGAGAGTGAGTAAAATATGACAGGATTTTATTCCAGCCCTGGTTTTGTAATTCCAGCTGTTTTTCTAAGTCTTTTGCAACCCTCACCAGTAAGTGTGCTAGGGAATTGTAAGTGCTTTCTTCACAAAGCTTCAGTGTAGCACTAAAGCAGCAATAGTGAACAATGAGCCTGGAGGAAAGGACTGGCATTGTGTGGAGAAATGGGGCTGCACTCTCTCTCTCTCTCTCTCTCTCTCTCTCTCTCTCTCTTGCTTTCTGAGTACTGGTTGGGCCTGCTGTAGCTGGATCAGGCTACAGTAATAACCCCATCTACCAGGACAAGCCCAGCAGTGTGGAGGAGGGGGGCTGGGAAGGCCTCCTCCCTGAGAAATAGATTTAATCTAAATTACTCCAGCAAAAAACCCAGCTGTGTAGTAGGAGGGGAAAAAATGTAGGGTGGTATAAATTTCTGCATGGATTAGGAGATCTGCTTTGCAATCCAGAAGTATATTTTGTAGATTCACTCCCATTGGTAGGTACCAGCTGGTTCTTTCTCTTTCTCTCTCTCTTAATTGTGAGAGCAGATGATGGAGACTGATGGTGGGATGGGATAATGGCCAAATATTTCTCATCTTAAAGAGCATTAACAAGGGCGCAGAGATTGCATCCTGTGAGCTGGGGGTTTACCGCTGCTATAGTTCCCACAGTTCTGCAGCTTTTGAGCCTGTTCAACCAGTTCCCTAGTCAAAGTTGTCACCGTACACCTGCCCTTCACCTTATATTTACACTGTAGACTAATGCTGATTGTCATTTTTGTTTGTTGTCACTCCACTAGGAGATGGAAAGGCCAGAGGACGCGGAGAGCCCGGAGGTGGAGGACTATAGAAACAAGCCCAATGAGAACTCGTACTGCTACCAGCTGCTGCAGGAGCTGGACAAGCAGCGCAAGAGCGGCATCCTCTGCGACGTCAACATCGTAGTGGGCGACCAGGTGTTCAAGGCACACAAGAACATCCTGGTTGCTGGGAGCCGCTACTTCAAGACCCTCTACTGTCTGACGAAGAGCGAGAACTGCGACCAAACTACTATCACGCACTTGGATGTGGCCGCCGTGCAGGGCTTCTCCGTCATCCTGGACTTCCTGTACTCCGGCAACCTCTTGCTCACCAGCCAGAATGCCATTGAGGTGATGTCCGTGGCGAGTTACCTCCAGATGACCGAGGTGGTCCAGTCCTGTCGCGCCTTCATCAAAGACGCCCTCAACATCAGCATCAAGCAGGAAGCCCCTGATTCTGTGGTGGTCGACTACAACAAGCGGCGGACGGTGGCGAAAGACTGCCAGAGTGCCGACAAGAAGCCCAGCAACTTCTGGGCCACCAGCATCCTGTCCAAGCTGTCCATCAAGGCCAGTGGGCAAGTGAAGGATGAACCCAGTGATATAGAGGTGTCCGGTGGAGAAGGCTGCGCTTTGGGAAGCTCTGGTTGGGGCGGAGAGAACTCGTCAGAGTCTACAGAGATGGAGCCACGGGGTCCGGGGCCGGTGTTCATCTGGAACGAGCCGCATCCCGGCACTGGGGTTACCATCAAGAGAGAAGCGCATCCTGAGCCGGGCAGCGGAAGGCGGAAAAAACAGACCGCCAAGCGCTTCGTCTACAACATCCCACCTGAGCCGGAAGAGGGTTTTGACGAGGGCATGTTCATCCAACCGTCTGCCTCCTACACCAGAGAGAACTTCTCTTACCTCTCAGAGAATGCCGGTACGTTACCCATCATGCCTTTCTCTTCTGTTCAGGCGTCATAATGGCTCTTCAAACCATCAGTCATAACCAATTTATGTGTCACTAAAAACACACCCAACAAGTTTAAAAAAAAAAAATGTTTTCATTTCCTTGTGTGTTGGAAGTGTATTGAGCTCTTTCAGGTCGTTGGGAGTTTGGTTATTTGAATAATGTTGCCGCCCTGTTATGTAGACTCATCAGCATACTTCAGTGCTGTCATTAGGGTTTGTCATGTATGACATTGGTGTCTTTGACACCTCTTTCTCACACTCACACAAAGGCTAGTATGCATTACTGTGAAGCCTTTGGTAGTAGTATAATCAGTGTTTGTCAGAGGCAGAATACACAGCCTTGAGGAAGAAAAGGATGTGACGTGTGGCCAAGTATGGTGGCCTATACTTGCACTTTGTGCTCTGCTTTTAATCCATCTAAGTGCACACACACAGCAGTGAATAGTAAACACACACACCCAGAGCAGTGGGCAGCCATTTTTGCTGTGGTGCCCGGGGAGCAGTTCAGGGTTCGGTCTCACCTCAGTCGTGTTATTGTGGGTATGAGAGAGCGCTGATCATTCTCTCCCACCACCTGCAATCCCTGCCGGCCCTGAAACTCAAACCTGCGACCTTTGGGTTACAAGTCAGACTCTCTAACCATTAGGCCACGACTGCCTCTAGGAAGAGGTCATGCCATGTTCCAAATGGCAAGTTATCGTACTACTAGCACTGTTTGTGAATTTGATATGCTGAGTACATACTGTGCAAATTATTAGCATGCAAATAGACAAGAACTTTACCTTCAACTGTAAAGTTCCATACAAGTTGATTAGAAAAATGGCTTATATTTGGGAATGCGATTAGATCTTAGGTTGTTTACATTGATTTGAATGTGGTTATGCAACGTCTAACATGTTGTGGACTGTATTAAAAACAGCATGCTGTATACAGTATGTAAATTTCTAGAGGGCCTTATCAAAGCCTGCATATATACTGAAACATATTTCCTGAAATGTATTAAGTTTTTTACATTTATTTGAGCTTAAATCAAAACAATATTTATGATATAGATCAAGTCCGATTTTATTGTTGATTTGAAGCATGTTATTTGAATGTGATATTGGCAACACAAGTCAACATTAAAATCAAATTAACCTTTTTGCATCATTAATAATTAATGGTCAGTTTCAAGACAAATATAATATTTCTTAACATGTATTAATCAATCTTTTATCAAAAAATTTAACTTTTCACGATCAATCCATATTCCCATCGTACATTTCTTTTTCGACATTATATCGTTTCCATACACTCAAGATGAATTTTATCCTAGTTTCTACAGCTTGCACACTGCAGCTGTTGATTTTCCTCTGTTTTGTAACTCTAAACTTTTTTCCACTCAGCTGATGTACAAAACGTTACCTGATATGTTGTTACATCTTTTATTTTCAAGCAGGAAAATAAATGTGCTAAATACTAAATAATATTATGAAAGCACGATCTCACCCACGTGCACACACATACACATCTAAACCTTTAGCTGTGGCAGTTGGCCAACCATGGTCTCGCATCATGATTGCTTGTCCTCAGGCCCTGTGCAGCTCAAGGCTGCAAGACCATCTTCTCTTTTTAATTAGAGTCGCCAGTCCGTGTTCTTCTGCCCTTATTAAGGGAGTCTGCCCTCCCTTCGCCTCATACCACAAAAACCTGCGTAATCTCTAGCCTGCCGAGCTGTCATGCTTCTAACTCTGCCCCCATTAAGAAGAGCAGCGCGTGGTATAGTATCATGCCTTAAGTGACGCAGTTCTGAGAAGAGGCTTTCTCTCGCCATCATCGACTCCTCTAATGCAGGATAATGAAGTAAAGCGGGGGAAACGTTCTACCCTCAGGCTTCCTAAACGCCCTCAAATGCACTTAGCTCATATTCCTGAGGGCACTTAAATCTGCCGAGTTGACAGCTCACACCTGCAAGGCATGTGTGTGTCGCTGTGTTTGCCTGCACATGCCTACATATGCTTGCGTACTCGCCTGTGTACTTGCGTCTATGTTGACTACCCACTTCCTTTTTCACACATTGGGCTTTTTTCGTGAAAGGGAATGTTGCTTATTGCTTAAAACCTGTAGGTTTATTACGTAGATATAGCATGATTACTTCTAAAAAAAAATAAAAAATACAATTATTTAAATTTTATACATAATGTATTTCAATAACAAACTATTAATTTCAACTTTTGAAACAATTTGTAATATGTAATTAAACTTTTTTATAAGCACTTGTAGTGTATAAACATGTAACATTTATAATAATTCTGTTATAAAAATTACGGGTAGCTCTGCCCACTGAGAAGTCTCATTGTTTTGCTTTGTTTATATCCAGATATCTCTACATTAGATATTAGCTGCAGTTATGTCACATATTGTTATATTAGTATTTCTTCTATACTACTTTATAGGATTTAGTAATAATTAGAATTAATTAGAATTGGCTTTTATTTTTGCACACTCTCAGGAAATAAATGTACAAAAGCTGTCACTGGGGTGGTACCTTTTCAAATGGTACACCTTTGTACCCCAAAAGTCCATATCAGTACCATAAATGTACAAATTAGTACCTAAAAGATACAAAATTTAGATATTTTAAATTAGATTTAATCTTATTTAAATTTTTAGCAATTTTAGTACTTAAAATGATTTCATTTTTTGTCACAACAAAAATATTTCTATTTTCCGTTTAGGTTTAAGTATAAATAAAATGTAAATATTAGATGGGGGGGGGGGTATTTTAGCTTTATTTCAATTAACATAAATACAATTACTACTAGTTTGTTTTAATTACTTTTTAATTTTAACTTATTTCTTTTAGTCGCCAAGGCAGCATTTAAATTTTTTTAAGTTTTTAAAGTTTTTATTTTTGTCTAATATTTTTTTTATTTCAGCTTTATTCCAATTATTATTATTATTATTAATATTAATAATAATAATACTTTTTTTATCTCTTTCAGTTTTAGTAATTTTAGTACTTCAACATTTATTTTTAGTACTTAAGATTTATTTCAGTTAGTTGCCAAGGAAGCATTTCAAATTTTTAATTAGAAATGTTAAATATTTATAACATTTTAATGAATAATTTTTTAATAAAAGTTTTAATTTATGTCTAATTTTTATATTTTATTTCACTTGAATATACATTTGATATTTTTTTTCTATTAATTATAATAGTTTTAGTTAACAACACTGATGTCATGTCATGTATCATTTTCACTTTAGGTGTGAACAGACAAATTACTTTTAGATAAAACTTGTTGCGCTTGGATGAGTTCTGTCTGTTCTATCTCACACATCACACAGCAGGATCCGTCACCATAAATGCTTGAGTTCTTTCCAAACAGGACAGTTGAATTGTTGATTTTCAGCAGTGACACACACACATGCGCACACACACTACCCCCGATTCCCTCTTCCGAGGTTCAGCGCTGCCAGGGGCCGTCCCGCCCTAATCCTGCTAATGCAGCCCAACTATCTCTGCCATTCCAAATATTGACCCAGGCAGAGTGGACCCACTGCAGAGGTACTTACAATGGGATCTGACGGCTTTGGCCTGCCTGCCTGCTAATCCACAGCGTGTAAGATGATCCACTGTTAGGGCTTCTCCCATATATTTACACATCATATCTCCTCCGCACACCCATACACACACACACACATATTTACAGTTGCTGCTTTACGCAAAGTCATGATCATTACAAATAGACGCACATGGTGTGAAATTATCAAGGATTTATCCCTGATGTATGAGAGCGTACAGTGAAGGCCTGTTCACACTAAAAACGATAACTACATTAGCGTCCACACCACACAGAATAACCTTATTATAAGCATGCTGAAGTATGGTCGTCTACTATTTTAAATGCTCAAGCTCTTTAAAGCAGGATGCATTTTGATTGGCTGATGATGTTCATATTGTTCATCAACCGGAATAAAATATTCTAAAAGAGATTCCACTGATATTGTTCTTCTGTCATTGTAGTTGAGGTATGGACTGTGCTATACTTTTAAAATTTTGAACAATTTTTAAAACTATGCCTTAATCGTTATAATTATTGTCCTTGTGAATGGGCTTTAAAGGGATAGTTCACCCAAAAAATGAATATTCTGCAGTTAATTACTCACCATCATATTATTCCAAACCCGACCTTCATTCATCTTCAGAACACACACTTCTGTGAGCTTTCTGACCCTGCATAGACAGCAACGAAACTACCACGTTTAAGGCCCAGAAGGGTAGTGAGGACATTGATAAAATAGTCCGTGTGACATCAAGAATTGTTCAGTGAAGTCGTTATTTTTGTTTTCTTTGTGAACAAAAAGTATTCTCGTAGCTTCATAAAGTTACAGTTGAACCCCTGATGTCACGTGGATTATTTTAACAATGTACTTACTACCTTTCTGGGCCTTGAACGTGTCAGTTGTGTTGCTGTCTATGCAGGGTCAGAAAGCTCTCTGATTTCATCAAAAATATCTTTTTTTATAAATTTATGTTCTGAAGATGAACAAAGGTCTTACGGATTTGGAACGACATGAGGGTGAGTAATTAATTGCAGATTTTTCATTTTTGGATGAACTGTCCCTTTAAGGCTGGAAAGTACAGCAACATTATTGAATACCTCACCAGTGTGTTGCAAACATCAGTACTCAGAGGGAGGGATTGTTTTCTTCAAATGTAGTTATTTCGTTCGTGCTCATGCCTGCAAACACGTACTTGCATTTAGTAACTTTTTGGACATCAGGGATGTGTAGCTACTAGCTATAAGCATTCAAGTACTTGCGTAACTGAGTATATTTCAGGCCTAAGAGGCAATGCAGTGTTTCCTTAGGGGGTTGAGGTTAGTCTTAGCACTTACAGGGTTGGGTCACATAAAACCTTGAGCCCACTTACCACCAATCTCTCAGATCTGGCAAAGCATGGCTCGTCCAGCCTACTGCGAGATTCCCAGCGAGAAGAGTCTCGCCAGAATTGCGCAGTCTTATGACTCAGCCCTTGCCATTGAGAATCCAAGTTAACCGTTAACCATTTTAAGTACCAGCAAGCCTGTAGTAACAGATTGAACTTTAATTTCAAGCCTTTTGACTCAAACGAACGGCACAGCTGCTGTCAGGCCTTCTTTAGCCCGCAAGGTGGTGTTTAGAGCCTCGATTGAATTTGCAGGTGATCTGGCTCTCGTCACCCCCTTGGAAACCTGCTTGACGACCCTTTGTTTTGCCCATTTTGGCTCAAACAAAGCTGGATCCCACCCCCCAATCCCACATGCTGTAGTACAGGCAGCTCCGGTCTAATTGTCACAAGACACTGCTCCAAAGAGAGCTTGAGTGTTGGGATGAATATTTTCAGAAGCATAAAGCAGAGATTGCAATTTATACACACTATACAGTAGTTTCTCCCAGATAAACAATTAGGCTGTTTCTGAATGTATCTTTGTGGAGAGGAAGGAAAGAGTTCTTGCGTTTTATACAGCTTGTTTATCAGTATAAAATCACATTAGACTAATATAGTTATGGCTTCTGGCATGTGGTTTCCATAGCAACTAGCACACTTTCACAGCATTTTTTTTTTGTTTTGTTTTTTTATGTGAGGGTGACATACAAGCAGACACACGACATGTGAGGAAACATACAAGCGCTTATACACGCTAATTTTCTCTCTTAAGCCACACAAAGCCACTTTTTGCACGTCACGTGTCACAAAACTGACAATTGGAGCTGATAACGCAAATGGAGAAAAATTCTGCCTCTGACAAGATGAGCTGCATCTGCTGGCTTGGCAGATCTCATGCTGAATTGTTTGTATCTCAGGAACCGGTGTGAAAAGTGCTGAGAATCTGTTTGTGTGGTTTCTCCTAGGCGAAGCGCCTGAAAACGCCCTCAATAAGCTGAAGTGTCCCCACTGTAACTACATTGCCAAGCACCGGCGAACACTAAAGAGACACTTGATCATCCACTCGGGCGTGCGTTCCTTCAGCTGCGACATCTGCGGGAAGCTGTTCACTCGCCGAGAACACGTCAAGAGACATTCCCTGGTAAGACAGAAGCACAAGTGTTTATAGTGTTTAAAAACATTTCACCCTAACATCTATAGAATCGTTTTTTTCGAGAAAACAAAGCATATTTTTAAACCACTACGTACCTTTTGCATTGGGACAGTTTTCATGACAACGGAGCATATTTTCCTCCATATTTCCCCCCAAATTACATTAATTAATTTGGATGTTTATATTTTAAGCTTTCTAAGCTTTACCTTTTTATATATATATATATATATATTTTTTTTTTTAAGAAATCAGCATACATATCATTTATAAAGTAAACAATTTCATTATTATTAAATAATAATAATTATATGAAATTACACTTATAAATGAATAAATAATATATATTATATATATAAACATTTTAAATCTGTTAATATTAATATTTCTATTGTTGTATATTACATACATTTTAAATATCTTTGTTATAAGGCTGTCACTAACGATTATTTTGGTAATCAAGTAATCGTTTGATTATTCTGATTTTTAATTGAGTAATCGGATAATTATATATATTTTTTTGTTATAAAAATAGACCTAAGTGAACAATAGCTTTTAAGATTACTTAAAATACATATATGATAGCAATGATGCAATAATAATAAGTTCAAGTACAGTATCAAAACCAAGTAATCAGATGGTTTTATTGAAAAACAATGTATTATAAGCTAACTTTACACATTACAAAAAAACCTGCAGAGGGCGCCAACAGCCTGACAGTTTGTCTTTAATATTTGGCCATTTCTTTATGACAGAAATGCTACAGCCAATGTAATTTCTTGAGTATACGGACATCAAAACACAGTGTTTACAGAATGAAGGTTTAAACTTTTTTTTTTTTTTTTTTTTTTTTTTTGAAATCAGTTAGTTTAGAGGTTAGAATATATAATACGGTTATATATTTATTTATGCATATATTTTATTTGCATTACGCTAATGACAATTCCCCAATGGAAATACTTAATTATTATGTTTGCGGTCCTAAAAAAATCTCCTTGCATAATATAATGTCTTATTTATGTCCTTTGATTTTAGACTGACATGATAGACATTCTTGACAGGTTTTACAATATTCACCCACAGCCTGATTTCATTCACAATCTTGCAATGCTCACTAATGTTCTCTTTCTTCTCTCACTAATATCCCTATCCATGACATTCATTTGCAGGTTCACAAAAAGGATAAGAAATACAAGTGTATGGTATGCAAGAAGATCTTCATGTTGGCGGCCAGTGTGGGCATACGGCACGGTTCTCGGCGCTACGGTGTGTGCGTGGAGTGTGCTGACTCCCACCAAGGAACGCAGGAGGGTCTGGAGGGCATGCAGGACCTGGAATTCGCCCGCGATGAAGACTTTGACGAGGCCGGAGAGGGAGACGAGGACATGGAGGCGGAAGGGGAGGAGCCCAATGAGATTGACCAATCCAACTGCGAGGGTGATGCGGGTGCCACCCCCGAGAAGGACTAATTTAGACATAACCTGGTAGAGAAACGAATCAAAATGCAAAGAAAAAAAATAGCTGGGAAACAATCAACAATTCCAAAGTGCTATCAAACCTCTTTGTTGCACGTGAAGTTATGTCAAAGAGATATATAGCTTTGTTAGAGAGGGACTCCGATATTTAAAGATTGCTCTATGTGTCAGAGTCTGGGCCGTGTGCCTGTCAGAGAAAGAGGTATAATGATATATAACAAAAAAAATCAGGTTTTTCTGTGATGTATATTTTTTCTTTTGTAGGGGATGAGGGTGTACAGCGTTTTTTGAGTTATAATAGGCCAATCATATTAAAAGAAATATTAATTATTTAATTTATGAAGAAAGATATTATGGTCTTATGAAAATTATAGAATTAGATTTTTTTTTTTATGTACGTCTGCTTATTTTCAGTTCATAACTGCGCTTCCTGAAAGACCTGATCGTATATTGCTCAAAGAAGAGAAACTCAACAAAGAAGGAGCATTATAGAAATTCCGCTTACAGGAAGATTTCTTTTTTTGTTTTTTCGTGTGTGTATTTCCTTTCTAGGTAAATGTTGTCATGAAATTTTATGAAATATATAAATAGATATATTTTCCTTTTCCCTGCACAAATCTTGGAACCAAAAATCTGTTTTGTGACTCTAATTGACCACAGCCATATTTATGATTAAGTTATACGGGGCTGTTAGATCGTGCCAAGCAGAACGCACACCAAGATTTTTTTTTGCAGGACGCAAAACTACTGAAAATGCTGAGAGAACATAAAGCAGAGAAATATAAATAGAGAAAGAAAGAAAAAAAATGCTCAAATATAAGGGGAATATATTATTGCTAGCTTTATTTGAATCACAGCATCACAGTAACACTTTATAAGCATTTTGTCATTCACTTAAAGCTTGAATTTTGCCAAATGATGGAAACGTTTGGTGCTGTAACGCTTTTATTTTTATTATTATTTTTTAAATACTGGACCTACAAGCTGTATATGATGTTAATAATCGTAAAGCCTACTCAACTCAGTTATACTAATCAGCTTTGTATTTTACACTGTTGCGCTAAGGAGCCTATCAGGTATGCTTTTCTGTTTTTAACGTCTTTTCTATGAAATGCACATACACACACACACACACAAACCATTTGTTGTTGTTAAAACTACTGGCAGTACTTGTACAGATGGAAAGACCTGATGTTCTTGACCCTCCTGAGTTGGTTAGTGGTACTGAGCTTACTTTGAATCACTTGAACGACCTGTGTACCGTTTTTGAAGAATGCAGATGGAAAGAGGTGGTTTGCAATAGACTCCCAAACATTGTTTTGGTCCCCCTGTAACTTTTGCGATCATTTCAGTTTCGTTTATTTGGACTCTGTCGTGTGTCTGCTGAGTGGAAAACACTTTGCTTGTGCTGATGTAGAGCGGAAGGTCTATGGAAGTACATAGACGGGCACTTACTGTTCTGCGTTTGATAATTTCTTATTTCCCCAAAGCCGGTCTGGATGGAAATAAATTGAAACTGTTGTGTTTTATTCCATACTGATCTTTTTTTTTGACATTTCATTATTTAATGCTATATATGTATTGACTCAAATGCAATCAAGACTGTTAATTTTTATTTGTCCTACCAAAATCGTTGTTTAATTGTTAAAGATAATGTATAAGAAAACCAGGTAAATATTTAGTGTAGATCCTTACTTGTGTACGTCATCAGATTTAAATGTTTTTATTCTAAAGTCAATCATTCACGTTACCCTTAGATGCTTGTATTGTTTTATTTGTCCTACCTTTTGAGGTTTTATTTTGTTTTTGTTCATCCATTGTGTTTTTATATTTCATTTTTTAAGAACTATTGTTTGTGGGTTTATTCCTAGGAGCAGGAGTTTCTGTTCATATGCAGTGGATATATTGAAGTGCTATACTGATACAGACATCGTCTATCTTTCCCTTTACTCAAGATGAGAGTGTATTTTAAAAGCTGTATAGAAGATCCTGTTTGTATTGCTTACCTTCAGATCACTGTGGGAGGGATATTATATACATTATATATATATATGAAAGATTATGAAAAATATATATATGTATAGATATTTAATTAGTTGATTTAAATCATGGCACGTCGCTGCAGTTAACCGGTTTAAAACCTCGGCCTGACTTTCACTGTTCTCACCAAACTTCACACTTTCTGTCCACATGTGCACGTTCACCATCATGTCAGTTTATTATTTTTCTTGTTTTGTCTGTGTATCTGTTCAACTCACATTAATGTACTCCTTTGACTTTATGCTGTATATGGACATAACAGACAAAAAAGAAAAAAAAAAACACTACAGATGAAGGTTTTTTTCAGCTGTATTTTGTAAAAGCTGTTTCAAAGATGTATTTTTCAACTCTTACAGTGATGCAAACGGGGCCACCGGCTCACCTCAAACACAAATCAAATCAGGTTATTCTTTTTATGTTTTTTCAAGAATTCAAATGAATACATTTTCCTCCTCTTTCAATTGTACTACTGTTCCTCTATTCTAAATTTTAAAATAAAGCTTTGATATTTCTCTGTGCTGTACTGTCTTATTGCACTAATCAGAGGAAGTTTTGAGGGTGCTCAAGGGGGATCTTTCATATCATGTAATTTATGTATTTGTCAGCATTGACCTTCAAATTTAACATGCTTGTGGATATGCACATTTTTTAGTGCAGTTGTGTAGAGCCTTGTTATATAAACAGAAGTTTCAGAAAAATATTGCAGATAAAGCTCAAAACCACAAGATTAGCAGAGTGGTATGTTTACATAGGTTACACGCATATATATTAACAGTGCAAAGCAATAATAATAATCATTTTATCACAATATTACTGTTTTTGGAGCACCAGAGGCAAACCTCTTTTAAAGTAAATGTGCTCATGCTTGCATATGCACAGTGAATTGACATGAATTAGCATTATTTATATGTAATGTAATACAGATGTGTTTTTCCTGCACTTTGGCACTGAAATCTCAACTTCCTCTAAACGTAAATTTTAGTTTCGGTGTTTATTTGAGAGCCCAGGATGTTCCTCTTCAGGATACAGCAGGACTGATGAGACATGTATGTGATCAAAGAGCATAGACGTCAGTATAAGTTCTTTGACGTGATTCTATATTCAATATTTCATCATCTCCTCATGCCGTCATCACTTCTGTATCACACTGCACTACCATCTAGTGGACATTCCCCGAAATTGTACTTTACGTTAAAAATATTTTTTAGCGATAGACATTTTATTTTTTATATACTTATTTACATTTAAAGCACAGAAAAAAAGCGTCTAATGGACTCATGAATTATATTTTAGTTAATTGTATAATCCCCCCCCCCCCCCCCAAAAAAAAAAAGTAGCAGTGGAGTGTCAGTTGTTACGACAATTTCGCTACTAAAGCAAAACCTCACACACACACACACACACACACACACACACACACACACACACACACACACACACACACACAGAGACAGACACACACACACACACACACACACACACACAGAGGGAGAGAGAGAGAGAGATTTGTTGAGACATTCTAAGTCTACCTGTAGGCTGCCTCAGTTTATTTGATAATGATTTATTTGAACATTGGTAGTTGCAGCTTTGTAGTGCACATGTTGCCAGAACTGTTTGGTGTTATTTAACATGCCTTGATTTTTACATTACGCGTTTAAATTTAGTTTTATATAATGATGATGACAGAAGGCTGCAGACAGACCGGACAGTTTGACTCTTCATACAGTCCCATTTCTGTCCACTAGATGGCAGACAAAATCTTTCTTTCACAAGTTTTTTAATTTTCTCTTTATTTTTTACAAAATTATGGCATTATCACTCAGTACCCTTAAAACTGCCTGTACTTTATATAGAATAAAACTAAAAATATCCAGAAAAAAGCCAGTATCAAGGTCAACCTTCAAACGGAAGCTCTTCTTTTCATAAATGACATTCAAACAGGTGAGTTTCATAGTTTCGAATATGTTAATTATGCTTATTATCTGTTGCAACCATGTAGATTAATCTAAAACAACTCCCAGATATATAAAGTTTATTTTCAGTTTCGTTTCTTTATTCATTTAGATAGTTGGATAGATGGGTGGATGGAATTGTGTTATACATTTATTCATATACATGGTTTTTATACCTATCTATCTATAATAAACATTGTTATATCTGTCTCTACAGATAGATAGATTTTTGTTCAGTGTTATACTGTACATGTATTCATATACATTGTTATATCTATCTATCTATCTATCTATCTATCTATCTATCTATCTATCTAGATTCTGGGCCTAAAGGCTTAAAATTAGTTTTTGAGTATATCTGCAAGTGTGTTTATTTGCCAAGTTCATTCATCTGAGTGATTGTTTGTGTATACGTGTGTGTGTTTGTTTATGCACGGTGTGAGTGCGTGTGTGTGTGTGTGTGTGTGTGTGTGTGTGTGTATGTGTGCACTGTTCAAACATGCCCCTGGGCAGCCACACACTGGCTCATTCTGCTGGCTGTGTGAGAATGGATGGCTGCTTTTGTGTGGGTGTCTGTCAGTGCTGTTGTGTGAAGCTGGCCCCATTGTGCCCGACCACTGTCCCTTATTGACACAGGACCTTCTTTTTGCCTGTTCCCATGCTCCGACCCTCTGGCTTGGCCCGTCAGTGCCTGAAACCGGATCCTCTGAGCAGCGCACCGGTTGCGTTCCCTCTTTCTCTCTCTCTCTCTCTTTCTCTGTGTCCTGGTGCTATTGTCTGCTGTCGTATTTCATTCTAAAGTGTGGTCGGGCAAATTAAAGAGGAGCAGGTAATGGTGCGGTCACAGCTGCAGTTGTTGACGGTGGCCTGTGGCGGCCGTTTATTGAGGGCAGGATTGAATGCTTGCGGTCGGTTTCCCTCTCTTTTGTGTCTCCTGTTGCATGCGGCTGTGTCCTCTGTGACAGCATAGTTTCACAGGAGCTGATGAGGTCAGATAGAGGACGGGGCTGAGACTCAGGCAGTTTTGAAGGTATGTGGGGAGATTATCGCCGGGACCTCCCATGCCGTCAGAGGCAGGTGGGATGGATCGCAGGTGTTAATTTGAAGAAGAATCTCAGCTGGAGCACTTAGACTCATTGCTGCTGGGATTTTGGGGACTTCAGGGGTTATGCACTATGCAGATTCCTTTGTGTAATGAATAAAACATTAAAAATAAATACATAAAATTCATTTTAAATAAATTCTCCACCTCCTACATGAAAATATTAGCTTTCAACCTGATCTGATCAATAAATTTATTGTGTGTGTGTGTGTGTGTGTGTGTGTGTATTACCTTATGTATTTAGGTTGATTTGGTGATGTTAAATAATAAAATCATTAATATGTGACCACATGAAGTACTTTTTTTAAGGTTACATTTTTTTCAGTTGAAAATATACTTTATTTAGGAACATTTAAATGAACTATTTCAAGTTAATATAATTTAATATGACTGAATCAACTTCTAGCATATTAGCTCACATCAATTAAATTCATTTTTAAGGGTTAGACTAGAGAGAGAAATTTATTGCTTTGATTAATAATCGTTGATACATCAATCATGCTGTTTACGTATGCTGGTATTGATGCAACATCTGTAACAGCTGCATCACAATATGTACATTATTTGAATGTTGCACATTCACCACCCCATTTTCTGTGACTCACCCCATGTACTGTGTATCATTTTTATAATACAACTTATAAATGAAACTGCCTGTTAATATTTCATAATGGAGTTTACACAGTAATAAGCAACTAAGAAGTTATTAGATACATTATGAGACTAAAAAAACTGAATTATGAGATATTAACTCATAGTTATGAGATTAAAGGTAGATATCATGAAATAAAAGTGGAAATTATGAGATAAGTCTAAATATTATGGTAAAATCAAAATGTTATGTTAAAATTTCAAAAGTTTTATAATTTATTTAAATATTATACATTCCCTTTTCTGTGACTCACCCTAATTATTTAAATAATATAACAATGAAACTGCCTGGTGATAAACATGATGAGACACTAAAAAAGTGAAAAAAAAAGTGAAAAGCATGAAACAAAACGTGAAAAAAATAAGATCAACAGTTTAAATTATGACGTAAAAAGTGAAAATTAGATAAAAAATTGTAATTATTACTTAATACATCATCTTTTCAGCAGTTTTATTCCAAGATTTCCACTTTTAACCTGATAATTTTTGATGTCATAATTAAGACTTTGCATGTCATAATTTAGATTTACCAAAGCATGATTTTTTTATCTGGTGGAAATGAGCTTCTGAGCATATGGTTATGAACGTGTCTTATTTAATTGTGAGTTTGATGAGAACGGCTGAATTTGCTGTGTTCAGCAGTAATATCACTGGACAGTCTCTTCCATGTGACTCATGAGGAATCATGAATGCTGCTGTTTCATTTCTTTTCCATGGACTCTTTTGTGAGAAAAGATGTGAGGGATCTGTCTGTTATATATTCGTTTGGGAGGAATTTCTTGGCCTGTGTCACAAAAGCAGCTTCGGTTCACACGCTGGAAGGATGTTCAGTATTGTGAATCACGGGGGTCAGTTTTGAAGAGCCGTCGCTCCCCTGCACTGGCACACTGGGGGCATTAGCATGTGAAAAAGGAGGAAATAAAGTTGTCAAGTTCGCTCAGTCCACACCGCCTCCTCCCCCTGCACCCTTTTATTCCAGCCCTGTTTTCCCTACTCAACATGAAGTCAAGGACAGGAGTGATGCCCGACACCTCACACACACTTCAGATGACTCTTGTGCCTGCACTGGTCACAAACAACACATATATATAAACTCAAATCAATCCAATTTCCATGGCTTCTTATTGCCACTGGCCCCCAAATATGTCATATATATTTTTTTAAAGTCAGTTACAAATAAAGGTAGATTGGTGTAATTTTAATCCAGAAAGTAAAACTGATTACCATTTGGTTAACTGCTAGTTAGTCAAACTAAGATAAAAGGAAAAGATAATTGTGATTAATCCCATGATTACAGATCAGACTTAAGAAAGCAGAATGTAATGTTAATACATAATACATTAAGTATTGTTTTTTATTATTCTAATAATAAATAAAATAATTTAAATAATTATATAATTAAATTTAATAATTTAATAAATAATTTAATAAATAATTTAATAAATAATTTAATAAATAATTTAATTGTTTCACATTTACAAATTGTTGTAAAAATAAAAATGGCAATATAATTACATTTGCAACAATTAAATTATAAATTTTATTTGATCAAAAATACAATACAATTTTAAAATATTATTACAATTTAAAACAAACACATTAGAATGATTTCTAAAAGATCACAAGACACTAAAGACTAGAGTAATGATGCTGAAAATTCAGCTTTGCATCACAGAAATAAATTACATTTTAAAATATATTTAAATAGAAAACAATTATTTTAAATTCTAATAATATTTGTTTTTTTAATACTGTATTCTTAATCAAATAAATGTAGCTTTGGTGAAAATTAGAGACTTCTTTAAAAAAATAGTTTTGACTGGTAGTCTGTATGTACGTACATATAAAATTTGCAAATATATCATTATATAATTTATACATTTATATTTGGCAATTTACATATTATTACATATTATTTACATTTTTTATCATTTTTATGAATATTTCTGAGGACCTCCTCTTTAAAGGTGACCTAACACACAGTTTCACCCAATCTCATGTTAATCTTGAGTATATATAGAATAGTACTGCATCTTTCATATCTCCAAAAATTATTTAGTTTTATCATATTTACAAAAGAAAGATACAGCTGTACGATTCTCTCCGAAAACAGCTGAGCTCCTGGAGGCACGCTGTGGGCGGAGCTATAGAGTGACGAGCACTTGAGCGCTGATCGCCAACAAATCACAGTGCAGTTTCACTTGTTTTCTGCAGCTCTGAATCATGACCGGGATCTTTTATATCTGGGACCGCTCCATCTTTCAGTATCAAACGATGTGCAAATCCAGTGTCGAACTGGGCCTTGTTTATAAAACATTCATCAACAAACACACTTGTGAAACTCCACTGCTGCCCCGGAAAAACAGACTGCATCCACTGTTTACATAACGCTGGGTTCTTCAGGAAGCTAAACAAGGTTATCTTTCCCTTACAACCAAAAACACACCTCTTTAGAGACTTTCTTCCCGAAGCGAGTCCCGTGCAGCGCTGCCGAATAAAGCGCTCTCGTTCTGGTCGATGCGTGCACGGGTGTGCTCTTCCGGGAGAAGTGCGAATATGAGGAGTTATATAATTAGTTAAGTCCTTTATTACGTAATGAAGAGCCATGATTGAAAAAAACTTTCCGAAACTTGTAAGAAACCCGGAAGTGTGTATTTGGCACAAAAATACTGTTACACGTCCAAATCATTTTTTGAAACTTTGGCCATGCTTAGCATGAGAATCCAGCTCTTTAACAGTGTAACTTTGAATGCATGAAACAGCATTAGACCTCCCCTTTAAGGACCCCTGAGCGTCCCGGACCCCCCTGCTATAAGAAACTAAGAATTGCTGCTCCGATCAACTGTACGCTCCTGTTTTGATAACATAAGCACACATATGCAATCTAATAAATGTGTCTGCAGTTGGTATCTGTTCTTCATACAGGTGTGTTTATGTCTACATGTTAATGCTTGTGCGTTCGACAATCCATCAGAGTGTGTTTGTGTACATAGCACAACTGCGTATGTGAGCGCTCGGCCATGTGTGCACACGTGTGTGAGTGTACGTGTGTGCGCCTGACGAGGTGCTGGTTCCCACAGCTCTGATCTAATTCGGCTGTAACCCAATCTCCGTGTGAGTGCTGCTCGGCCAGTGCTCTCCCTCCCACCGGCGCTGCATTTGTGTGTGTTTGTATGTGTGTGTGTGGCAGCCACTTCCCCTGTTAGTCCCTCAGGCCCCTCGGCGCAGCGGCTCGCCCGGATTGGTTTACTATGTCAACTCTGGGAGCCTGCAGCAGCAGCCGTGCTCACATGCCCTGATGCATCTTGTGCGCACACCATCCTGACACCTTATACCTGACATTCAGCAACTGCAGGAACGAGGGAACAGCAGAAGGGAGGAGAGAAGCAGGGAGGCGCGGTGGGTGGGGGGCGTCGGGTTTCGTGACATTTTGCCTGCCGGGACCGTCGGGAGGAGAGAGGAGACGAGAGAGTGCGTGTTTGTGTGCGTGTGTGTGTCGGTGGAGGTTCACAGACAGAGAAGAAATAAAAACAGATGTGGAGGAGTGTGGAAGAGTGTGTGTGTTCGTGGAACAAAGGCCTGCTTCACTGAGTTGAATAACAGGAGTCCTTGAAAGAATGCTGGTTAATTATGGACCCCCGGGCCTGTGGGGGGACGGGTGGATGCTGGTGTTTTGGTGGAGGGGTTTGGTTGGGTGTGCTTGTTGTTGCTGAGCAAGCATGAGCAGTGGAGGATGGTTTTCATAGCAGCTCCGTTAATAAGAAGTACAAAACACGTCAGTTTTACACAAGCCTATGCATTCACATGGATCTAGTTCACATGGTTGTGTCTAACCTCTTGCTTTCTTCCGTTAACCCGAAAGGAGAAAGTCTGAAGAATGTCCATGCAGCTACTTTCCATGCAGTGAACGTGATAGGTGCTGAAGTTCATACAAATAAACACACTTTCATTATTCAGGGACAAACTTTCCTTTAGTCCAGAGTTTTTAAACTTTTTGATGCCAAGGAGTCCCAATCCCATGCGAATGATTGAATACTTAACATATAAGTAAAATATAATACATTTTTAAATTATAATTTAAAATACATTTTAAAATAATAAAATTTTATTAAATATTTAAGTTTGTGAAAGAAATTAATTATTTGATGCATGGATGTGCTTTGCATCACAGGAACAATTACAGTTTAAAGTATTTCAGTTTTTTTATTATTATTATTATTTTTTTTTACTGTCATTTTAGTCAAATAAATACAGCCTTGGTGAACATAAGAGATGTCTTTCAAAAATATTACAACATCTAATTGACCCCAAATTTTGTGTATAAAGTCCTATTTATGCCAGGTAAAAAAAATAAGAATAGTTAACTGTCACTGTAGAAAAGCCAAAGCAAATTAGTAAAATATTACTGTATTAGATATTAATACAGCTAAATAGAAGAGTTGCATGTTTTTTTTTTTTTTTTTGTCTTTTTCTTTCTTTTGTTATATAGTTTTGCTTTTGTAAAAGAAAAAGTATGCTTGTAATATGTAAATTGTTTTGTTTCACATATTATTTCTGGAAATAAAACTATATATATATTTGTTTAATGAATGAAAGAATGCCTCAAAATATATTGTACAAGTACACTATATTACTATAAACTACAATGAATTACTTTTATTTTTATGAACTGATTCACAAGCTTATGAGCTGATCTTTTTAAGAGTCTTTCAAAAATACTCAGGATTTAATGGTTAGAATGAAATTTGGTTTGAATTGAACTAATGAACTGAATCACTTACTGAACTGCAAGTTATCATTACTTTTAGTGACGTCCGTTCTGAAATGAAGCTAGTTTGCATAATGTAGGTTCATAGTGAGACATACAGACTGCAAAGATTTTTAAAATAAATAATAGATCAAAATCAGTCTTCTATAGGAAACAGTTTGAAAAGATATTAAATGATATCAGAATCTGCATTTTTGATAAACAAACCTTTTAAAATAGGTCTTGATGTAACAGATTCTTGGTTTTATATATTGCTGCTTTTATTTATTCCAGTAACTGTTACAAAATGTGCTCTGTGGTAAATCACTGCCATCAGTGTCTCGTCTAGAGTAAAGGCTCAGTTACAATGCTCACAGATCTGTCAGTCAGACATCTGTGGATCCTGTGCTCTGTCAGGGCCTGTCTGTTTCACTCTACCTCAGGGCACACACACACAAACACACACACACACACACGTCTTACGACTCGTCTCAACCTCATAACACACACACAGAGTCTGGTTCGTTCCTCACTCCCATGATAAACAAACTCTCTCGCACTCAAACACACGCACCCCTGTCCCCAGCCCCCTCTAAATAAACATCAGGTATTCCCCATCACCATCTACCATGTCAAACAAACAACACACTCGTTACACTTCTCTCACGGTCCTCCACCTCCCCCATCAATCGCCCTGAGTCCCAGAAACACTTTTATAGTACATCTACCACCACACACAATCAGAGGACCACTCCGTTTTTGAGTTTTGACAGCTGTAATTACATTTTATCACTTTTGTGTGTTGTGCAGATGGAAAATGACTCACTGTTGCTCTTTCCAGAAGCCTCTGGCTGTGAGTGCTGAGCACAGGTGACATGAAGACCACATGAGCTTACAGACAAATCAACAAATTATTAAGCACTGTTATACAGTATCACATCATGCAAAAGAGTTGTATTTTGTATATGCACATTGAAAGTAATTAAGTTAATAAGTTCTATTAATAATAATACACTAATATATTTAAAATTGGCTTTTTTTTGACTAGTACATTTTACAATAAAATACAGTTTCAGTTTTTCTACTTCAGAATGTAATGTTTCAGTGTGTTTAAATGTGTCAGGGTGTCACTTGCTGTTTCTTTGTCAATTTTGGTGAAATTTAACAGCAATTTCTAAGTCAAAGTTCAAAGTAAATTGAATAAAGTATTCTTTTTAAAGAAGGGCTTTATTTGAGTCATATCATTGGTCTGGAAAAAAGTTGAATTCATCTGGCATGTTAAGATCACATGATCTTTAAAAAAGATGTTCTCTGAATTGTAAGTTTACATCTCACAATTCTGACTTAACTCACAACTGTGTGTTATAAAGTCAGAAATGTGAGCTAAAAAACTTGCAATTCTGAGAAAAAAACCCACAATTGTGTTTATAACTCACAGTTCTGACTTTCTGAGTTTTTTTTTTTTCTTGCAGTTGCAAGTTTATTTAATGCAATACGAGTTTATATTATGCAATACTGGCTTAATAAAAAGCAACTGTGCAATTCAGATAAAAAAAAGTCTGAATTGTGAGATAAACAGTTGCAATTCCCTTTTTTTTTCTCTCTCTCTCTCTTTTTTTTTTCAAAAAGGCTTCCATAGGAAAATAGTCGCTGATAATATATTTTTCTGGAGGCCTTGATGCATTTTGTTTCAGGGTTCTTTGATGAATAGAAATCAAAAGAACTGTATTTATTTTGAAACAATAATATTTTGTAACATTATAAATGTCTCCACTGTCACGTTTTTCAGTCTAATGCATCTTTTCTCAATAATAATAATTTAATAATAATTTTGAAAATTCTTACTGAACCCCAAACGTTTGAACAGAAGTGTGTGTTAGTCACTAATGCGTGCGTATGTGCACGTGTGTGTGGACATGAAACGTGTGTGTTTATATGTGTGATGATAATGGTTGAGTGACTGGCATCACTGTCACATGTCTTGAGGGAGTCTTGGATGAATTGAAACCAAGTGGTGAAATCAAACCCTGCAGTTCCTCTTCTGCCCACCGCACACTGACACATGAACACACATCTCTCTCCCTGTCTGTCTGTCCACCCTTGTCCCCTATTCTTTCAGTCTGTCTAGTTTACCCATTGGACTGGGGTTGTGTCACTGGCCTGTTGCTATTGAAAGCCCCCCTGAGGTCCAGTTCAGCCGCACAATGGCCCCAGCGCTCGCCACGTCCCCTCTCCTCGTGTGCAAAGTGACACATGACATCACTCAGAGGGCCCTGATCCCTCACAGGGCCATTCAGAGCCCTCGGTGTGAGGCTGAGACTCACAGGAGCTCCAGACCAGCGTCTGAATGGGCGGAAAAGTCTAAAAGACATCAAGACTTCTCGCCTCTCACTGCTTGAAGGCTGATGGGTCTCGAAAACAATGATGGAAAATGTTTGAGAAAACTGACACTGATATTATTACACGGCTCTCTGGAATGTTTCGTTCTGATAGCTTAGTTGTAGCTTAGAAATAGAAATAGTGTACCTTATTTTGGTTTCATATGGTTTGGACAAGCCAAGAAAAGCTGAAATTGGATGACCTGAATGAATTGAATGACACGTCATGTGATGCAGCCGTTAAGTAAAAATTATATTTAATATTAGAATACTTTTTTTTTTAACACCTTGAAAGCGTGTGAGTGTACACATTTATGTTTTAAAGGTCACCTTGTTTAGAAACATCATAAAATATTAATTATATATCACTATGATTTTGTCCCTGTGGCATTTTACAACCAGAACTAACTTTGCCTTGTCTTTAAAAGGTCAAATTATCTGTTTTATATGTAATATTTTTTTTGACAGACATAATTCCTGTTTTTTTAAATTTATTTATACATTTTAATTTTTTTCCCACATGATTGTGAATTGGATGATAGAGGTTTTCTAAAATATTAATAAGCAGTGAAGCAGTTCTAGTCAAATAAAATAATATATATACATATATTATTATTTATTTATTTATTTATTTTTTGCTTAAATTGTTAATTGAACTTTCACTATAATAACACACACCTTGAAAAGAGAGAATAAAATATCATATTTTTTTCTAAGAATTAAAAATAAAAGATTATGCCAAACTACTGAATAATGTTTTCTTTACATGTACATTTTAAAGAACATTATTTTAATAAGGGGTTTCCCTTTTATAATATCAGGACAGTTTTGTTTTGTTTTTTCAGATATTTTGAGATATAGTTTTACTTCATGAGAGTATGAGTTTTGTTTTTGTTGTTGTTGTTTTTACTTCATGCCTCCCAAAAAATACCTTTTAATTCAGAAATAAAAAAAAGCTCATTATAGAAGAATGCATTTAAACTGTTTCATGCATATGAACAGCATTTTTAATATATTTTTAAATAAATCACAGCACATCCAGCCAAAAATGTCACCGCATGTCACTCATACACCCTAAATGACTGTTTCTTCATCCATTAATACGTTTTCTGTTGCTGTTGATTACTTTTTCCACTTTTTCTCTTTTTTTTTTTAACTTTGTACAGAATGGCACAATGTAAAGAGCAGTGATGAATTGTGGGTACCATGGTACAGTCATGACAAAGTGTCTTCTAGGTCACAATCACTTAAACCGTATATGTTTTAAAGTGACTTGAAGATGGCAGAGGTGATGAGGTTTAGCTGGTTTACTCAGGGTGTATAGGAGAAAAGAAACATAACTAATGGTCTGTCACAAATGTATCAGAGAGAAAGGTCCTTGTTTCAGGGGCACCGGCTCTTTTCCCAGTGACTGCTCTGTGCCAGCTGTCTTGGCCGAGGAGCTCTCCGGCTTTCCCAAGCTCAAGCCTGTGGGAAAATCCACACTGGCCAATAATTGATTCCGCCCTGCCAGCTCCATTAGCGCTCAACACGGTCAAGCGGCCAGTGATCTACACACAGCCTGTGATTCAACACACACTCTCCCTCGTCCCCGTTCTCTCTTTTTTATTTCTCCATTACTCTCTCTCTCTCTCTCTCTCTCTCTCTCTCTCTGGTGTGAGTGCATGTCTTGTAAATCTGACCTTCAGCACAATTAGTGCCTGTGTGTGACCACCTGTCTGCAGGCCTGGCCACCTGACCGTCAGTGTTCAGGCCCATTCATATGCAGCAGGCCAGTGTACACACACACACACACACCGTTAACACTTGCACAGCCCGACACTCAAATCAAAGGCACGCACATGAAGGATCAAATGTTCACTTAATTCACACAAGTGTCAACTCAACACCATTCTGTAGAGAAGACTGTACACCATCAACACCCTTGCACTGCCTACAAGTTAAATATTAATAAAAAAATGAATATAATATTGTGTTAAATTTTAATGAATAACATATACATGTATTAATATTATATAATATTATATGTATTTACATTGTTCAGATTTAAAAAAAAAAAAAATGTTACGATCACCAAGGCAACATTTATTTGATCAAATATACAATAAAACATTTTATTATCAGTTATATGACTCAAGATTCTTTTTTAAGAAAAGTTCAAAAGGAAATCATTTTAACAGCATAAATATTTTACTGCCGCTTTTAAACTATTTTAATGCATCCTTGCTGATTATTATTTATTTGTCTGTTTTACTTTTTTTATTTTAATCTTACTTGCTTAACTTTTGAATGGTAATGTATGTTGTTTTTAACATTGACAGTTATAAGAAATGTTTATTTATTTCCACTTCAAATTTTTAGTGTTATTTTTGAATTTTTATTTGTGTATGAATGGTGGAGTATTGATGATGGTTTTTAAGAGTTTCTTCACAGAAATAAATTACATTTAAAAATATATTAAAATAGAAATCAGTTATTTATTGTCATAATATTTCAAAATATTGCGTTTGTTACTAATATTACTATTATACTGTATTTTTATCAAATAAATGCAGCCTTGGTGAGCATAAGTAACATTTAAAAAACATAAAAAAACGTAATTTTTCCAAATTTGGTAGTGTGTGTGTATATATATATATATATATATATATATATATATATATATATATATATATATATATATATGAAGTGCATTCTAAATAATGCATTGTAATAATATAAATATTAATACTTTTGAGGTGATAAAGTAATAATTCTGTATAAGTCATACATTACATATAATTTATCATTTGTTTATTATTATTCTAGATGCTGTATATACTGTACATATTTTTAGCTCACTTCTGGAGACAATGTTGTGACCTAACTATAATTGTGTAAACCAACACTTGCACACACATGTTTATCTAGCAATCTAAATGGGGACATACCACAGGCCACAACAGTTTTTAAATAAAGCTAATTACAAAAGCTATGCGCCAACCCTTATTTAGTCTCAAATAGCCAGACTTTTGATTATCTGTGTAAATTCTGTCCCTACAAACATTAAAATACTCTTCAACAAGAAGGGCTTGTCTGGCCAGTGTGCAGATTCTGGATTACACAGAAGTTAATCAGATTTCAAATGACAATTTCAGCTGAATCGTGCAATTTTTGTCTGTGATATGCATCAGAAAGTGCATGAAAAGTTCATGGGTGTATGTGCTGAGACTAACCCTAATTCGAACTCTAAACGAAGATGTTAGGAACAAAAAATATGAATCACTATTTTCATTTTAATATGTTGCCAAAGTATAACTGGGTTACATAGACACAAACACAAACATGCATCGTCACACACATCCCGCTCAGCTTATTTGTCTCCTCACCACACCCTTTTATCTGACGGATCGTGTTCTAGTATTCGGTCTGGCTCCCATTCAGTCGGCGTGTACCCTATGGCATTCCCCACAGAGCACCAATTTCATCCCATCACAATCATTCCGGCCTTTCATTTACATCAAAGAGAGAGGTTCCTGCTCCTTCACTCTCATCTGCCTTTCCGCTTGCTATTTTCAATCCACACTGTGCTCTTTTGGCTGAGTTGGGTTTAGAGCATCCTCATACTATTACAGTTATGACTTCTTACTGTGATAACTACTTTAACATAATTATAAAGGCAAACTGCACAGAATCACATGGCACACCGAGTTTTTATTTATGAAATTTACGGATTAATCATAAATCATACTGGAATAATTCACCCAAAATTGTAAATGTCATCATTTATTCACCCTCATATTGTTGCAAACCTAGTGAGTTACTTCAAAAAGATATTTTGAAGAATGTACTAGCTGCTCATTTCCATGAAATTGCAATGTAGCTTTGTTGCAATTGGGACAACGTAGCTTTCAAGCACAAAAATATGCATAAGCATCATAAAAGTATCATAAAATATCATACTAAGAAGAGATAGTCTGATTTGTGAATGAATCAATCAGATTGGTTATGAACTGAGTCAAATGATTCACTGAAAAGATATGATTCAAAAGAACAATTCATTCACAAACTAGATATTGATCATTTTCTCATGAACTTGCATGAACACGGCAAAGCGATCTAATGTATACATCAACATTTTTAGTTAATAATAATGATTAAAATTTTGGTTTGTTTCACACACAGATCTATTTTATGGCTTCAGAAGAATACTGTATTATACAGAGGAGTATAATACAGAGTCAGGTCCAGTCCCCACTCACTTTCATAATATTGAAAATAATACATTAATTAATTAATAAATAAATAATACAAATTAATCACAAAAAGTCACCTTTTGCATTTCACAAGCAAATAAATAAATAAATAGGAATGACATGTTGATGAATAAATGATGGTTACTTTATTTCTTTGAGGTGAACTGCTCTTTAATAGAGTGTGATACACATGTGAATGCAGATTGTATATCCCTACTAAGCAATTCTCTCATTAAAGTCAGTGATTTGAGATTAAGACGATCAGGATTAGGGTGTAAGGAAAGGTGCAGAGGCGAGCGCTCTCATCTCTGACAGGCCTGTGCGTTTGACCCAGTGCCGACAGCAGCGTAATTGGGGTAATTACACCCCTTTAAACCATGCACCCCATTTCCCCCCATCAGGCTTGAATGTGTCCCCATTTGTTTGCTATGAAATATTAACTGGAGTCAGCTGTGCATATGAGAGAGTGGAGGGCCCCCCCGGGCCCCGGCACTCCCCATGCCACATGTCTGATGAAAGGTATGGCTCTGCCTTAACCAATTAGGACACAATGGCAGGTCTGCATGTCCCTCTCACTGCCTGTGCATCTGTGTGTCTCATCTGATCAATGAAGGAGAGAAAACAAGCAGTGTGAGGAAGGAGAGAGAGGAAGAGGTCAGAGGACAAGGGGAGGATCAGATAATTCCTGCCCCGAACACTTGCTGTGCTCACTCAGTTTGACTCTAATTCCTGTAAAAGAGTCTTAAATAATTTTAAAGTTTTATAGTTTGTGTAGTATTATATTTTAGTTTATTCGTTCATTCATGCACATTAACAGGTGTTATTTTATTACTGCTTTATGCACATTTTAATTGTATCCTCCAAACTAAACTTTTAAATCCTCCAAAAAATGTTGTAATAGACATGTAAATAGTCAGAATGATGCAGCCCTGCAGTCACATTTGTATATGTATTTTATATGTAGGTTTGCTGCCAACAAGTATAAAACTATATATAGTTTATATATAAGTAGCTTTTTGAATGTATGTTAAGTACCTTAATAAATACAAGTTTAAAAAGTAATAAATAAATAAAGAAAAAAGACAAAAAATAGACCTACTCTGAGAAATATTCACACTAACTATAATTGTAAAAAACTATAAAATTCATATAAATATATCACTGTATGTATAATATTTTGAAAATAAATAAATAAATGAATAAATAAGTAAATAAAATGTTACCTACTGTACTCTAGTGTAATATAATATAATATAATATAATACAATATAATATAATATAATATAATATAATATAATATAATATAATATAAATAATATATAATATAATATAATATAATATAATATAATATAATATAATATAATATGTCCAAGCTAACATTCCAGTTTCCTTTAACAAAGTGTTTTATTTGTTTGTTTTTTTGGAAAATACAATATATTTTTAAAATAATTTGAATATATAAAATAATATAAAAAGTCCTAATTATTATTTTTAATAATTTATTATTTTTAATAATAACACTTAATAAAAACTAATTGTTCAAGGCTGACCTTTTTAAGATGACAAATTTAAGCTGACTTAGAATAATTTCTGACACTATTAACAGACACACAAGCTTTTCAAATAAATAGTTTTAAAAAGTTTGTATTTTGTAAGCTGATGGTTTATTTGCCAGTGCTATGTGAATTACTGTGCGTCGCCTTGGAATTATAAGGTTCTATCTGACATTTTTGTCAAAATGGAGTTATTCACATATTCTTATTCTGTGACAATTTACATTATGTGATGCTTTTTTTTTGTAAGCTGTGTACATTTTGGGACTTTTTTTTAGAAAACAAATAGGGTTCTATCTACAGAAGTCTATGGAACGCAAAAACTTTGAAGCTCAATATCTCAGAACTGCTCAGAATGCAGACAGAAACTTATAATTCCAAAGTGGCGAGTGGTAATGATTTTTGTTACTGTTTGAATGTGTGTTTGTCTCTGTTAGCAGCTGAGAGTGCAGTGCCACAGCGGGGCTCAGACAGTCAGAGGGCACACAGCCGGTGACAAACTCCCCACACTGCTGTCAGCCCTGTGACATGGGAACCACCAGGCCTGCGCTCAATCACGTCTCAAACCGCCCTTCGCTTGTGGAGGTCCCAGATACCACAAATTCCTCCAACCCCAGCCGCTGTGAGAACCACATGAAAAAAACAAGCGACCAGAATAGCCAGTATGGCAGGACGCAGCGCTACAGACTGTCTGAATGCAGCACGGCCGGTCCTTCACAGAGTACAGTACGCCCATGAGTCTTCTGACATTTCGCTCTCATGCAGCTCTGCAGAAGGTGGTGGCAGAGATAATGTGTTACAGTGAAGCTGCCGTGTTGTTGATGTGAAGTGTGTGTTTCTCAGGAGAGCCTCACGGCCAGCAGCTGAGAGGAACACTTTCCCATGTCGTCAGGGGTCATGGGATCAGCCCGCAGGCCGAGCGGCAGTTGCTTTGTCCACACAAGGATGGTCTGTTTGTGACTGCCAAACTACACAGAGGGAGTGAGAAACACAGAGCAAAAGAGAGAGAGAATAAAAGAGAAAGACAGAGGCCGCGTATGCATAGACTCTTCTCCATACTATAACAGTGTCTCTTTAACTATAGACACAATAGCCTGGAGAATCTGCCCATCTTTTACTTTTGCTGCTTTTAATATCTTGAGCAATAGATTTTATTGTTTAGCCCTTGTTAAAAGTATTGAAAATATGGACATATTCACACACACACACACACACACACACACACACACACACACACACACACACACACACACACACACACACTGATAAGTTTATTCAATAACACACACACACACACACACACACACACACACACACACACACACACACACACACACACACAGAGTCAAAAATCTGCATATTAGAATGATTTCTGAAGGATCATGAAGGTTAATGGCTACTGAAAATTCAACTTTACATCACTGAATTAAATGATACTTTAAAATATATTCAAACAGAAAATAGTTATTTTAAATTATAATATTTTAAATTAAATAATACTGTAAATAAATATAAATTAATATAAATAAATATAATGTAAATATATAAATACATGTTAAAAAATTGATGAACATTAGAGACTTACTGCAAAATTTTGGCTGGCAATGTATATATTATATATACAATATTATGCTGTACTGTAAAATACTGTAAATATACATTAGAATTGTTTTTAAATTAAGATACATACATACAAAAGCTATAGATAAACAACAAATATTGAAATACAGTTAAACTTTTTTTTTTTTTTTACAAAATACATTATGACTAACAATTTCAATTTCTTATTTTTTTTTATACTTTTAGTACAGTTAGTGTACTTGTTTATAAAGAAGACAGCCATGTCAACGTAAAGAAGAAGAAGATTAAGAAAAATCAAGGTAAAAAATCATTGTGCATTATTTTTAAATCAAGCTTTTTCCCCTAAAATGTTTATTTACCTAAAAAGTACCATGTTTAATTGTGTATAATTTAGGAGACATAAAACACTTGCTTACTGCAATGCTTATTCCAAAAAAAAAAAAAAGTTTTAAATATAATTCCCACCACTATCATATCCATGTGGTAGAAACCCCTCCAACCAATTCTTGATGGTTAAAAATCATATTGTTGTTGAATATCAAGTTTTACTCATAAATATGTCAGATTACAGAAATGAAATGGGTTGCTTGACTTTAAATCTTTGTGAATCTGACCTTCTTCATCTCCAGTCTTATGAAACCTGAGCAGACATCACTTCTGGCAAGCCGATGCAAATGTTATTTACACTAAACTAAACTTCAGGAGAACGATACTGTTCAAAGTTTCAGAAGGCAACATTAGCCCACTCTGTCATTCGTCTATAATTTCTCTCCCTTCCTTTTTTTGAAAGGCTAGAGCCTGTCTTTAATTGTCATCTCTTTCCCTCGGGGCTTTAACTTCTCTAGAGAGCTCTGGATCTGATCTAAGTCTCACCTTCATAACCTCACCTACACAGTTCATTCCTCAAGCAGCAGGCCTGGTCATGCATGGAGGGTTATTTTACCAGGTGCAGCAGAATTAATCTCCTCCATGCCTGGGCTCACGTGGCCACTCATGCAGCTCCACTGTGGGGCCCTCAGTCATAAATACATCACTGTTGCGTTTTAGTAATAATATAAGAGGAATAAGAGATTTGAAATGTTGGAAAAATCTTTTTAGGCAGCATCTGAACTAAAATTGTAATTATTTAATGTGACTATAATAATCAGAGAACGAATAGAACGTTGCTACCGGGGTGAAATAATCCATTTGAATTGGTAACTTTTTATCAACACATTTTTTGCATGTATATGAAAATTAAAATAAAAGGTCTATTAACATTTCATGAAGAAATGTGCAAGTAAATACAGGCAAAAATTCTTAGACATCACAATGCAAGTGTGTGTTCATTATTCAAACAGGTAATATAATTACCTTAAAATGTCTGAGCCATTAAACCAGATGTGTTATTATTCAAACTGTTGACAGTAGTTACCTGACAGAAATAAATAAATAAATAACCATAGAAGAAGAAGCTAAGTTTGGGCTCTAGTGGCAGTGCTGAGTGCAACGCCCATTACTTACAAAGCTCTCTCATGACCAATTTGTACATATTTTATGAGGTGCCTTATTTGTACAAATTCGTACAACCTCATTTGTATGATTTTGTATAATTTCTGTGAGGGGTAGGTTTTGGGGTGGGGTCAGTTGGGGTCCTTTGTACGAATTCCTATGAATTTGCCACCTCATAAAATATGTACAAGTTGCCGTGAGGTCAGGTTGTTACTTCTAGCAAATTTTTAAATGCAAGAACAATAGAGCATTCTATGCTGTAAAAAAAAAAAGAAGATTTTTCAAAGTTGTCAATAAAACAGATTATTAGAGTACAAGAAAAAGTCTTTCTACTTAAAAATTTAATTAAATGCATTACTTGTCGATTCTTTGTAATTATTTGCAAAATTTACTAGCAATTTAAATCATTTCTACACCAGTTTTGTTTTTCAGTGTACATGCATAGGCTATGTTTTGGGCCTTTCTATGTTTTTTGCACAATACAAGGTACATATTATCATAATCATAAGTGCATTGGCTTGTTGCACAAATAGTGTCACTGTTTACTGCAATATTCTGTTATTTAGCCTATAGAGGCTAATTATTCAGAAGTCTCGAACATAAAACAGCTTACTTTCACTTTGCAAAATAAGGTGGATTGAAATAACTGGATTTTGGTCATGAAAATTCATCAAACAGCAGTACATGTGGCCCAAACTTTAGACTGAACTGTCATCTATACCCTGAGAGAGCTGTGCGGTAAGAAGAGAGCAGTTAGCTCCAGCAGTTAACATGAGCTCTTTGAAGGAGATCAGTACTGAGACTGCTGTGTTTCAGATGGGGCCCCGTCCTTTACTGTGGCCCCTCTGCGTGTGTGGTGTGGTTAAGGCCTGAGAGTGATGGAAAACAACAAGAATCTCAATGCTCTTTCCAATCAACTTTCTGTCTTACTTTCTGTCTGTGTGTCTGTTTCCTTTTACCCACATTCTTTGTGTGGTCAGGGGGATTCTCAGAGCCCCTCTTTTCTGTCGCCTGCCAGCCCGTCTGGCCCAGTGAGGAACAGCTTGGTTATTCTTGGCTTTTGCCGATTTGTCATTGGGCCACAATTTAAAACCACTTCTTTTTCTTCTTTATTTTTCATCCAAGTTTTCACAAGGATGTTTTCTGAAACCTCACCCACATCAAACAGCACTGTCTGAATTTCCACTTTGTGCTCAGCATGCCATTATTGCGGCTCTGACAGTGAAGGTTCTCGCAGTCAAAGTTTACATTCCTGTCTATAAGTAGAATGTTCCGTTTTAAATAGTGAGCTATCGAGAGAACATCAGTTGCCGGGGTGAAGAGAAGTTCTAGAAAAACACAGGTCACATTGACATAGATGTAGCGCTCTTGGAGGAATTGTTGGTCATGTATTCTTCTCATTCAGAGCTGCTTTACTGCAAACAATGACTCAAAGGTTTATGTGTCAGGCATTACGAACCATTGTATGGAGTGAATGAGTCTGTTCCTAGTCTAGCAATCATGCGGTCTGATGCAATGGGAGAGGCAGGTTCTGTCAGGCTGATCCGGACCTCCCGGCGCCTGGCCCGTCACACTGCCCAAGGGAAAACGGACAACTTGGCTTTGACCAACAAACTGAGCTGTTAAGGAGAAGAGAAGCACAGGTTTGGACGCCTGTGTTTCTATCACCATCAATAACAGTTTATGAACCCTTTGGTAGTGGACCTTGCAAAGAACTTACTAATATTTTAGTCAAAACCCCGAAGTATTAAACTTTGGCACATGACCGGACATGAATGATACCTGATGTGCTGTTTCTGTTTCTGCTGTAAACAATCAAGACTTTTCCCTGTTGGACAAAAATATGGGTAAAGGATCCCATAGACTTACACTGAAGGAGGGAGCAAAGTCATATCTAGAGACTACTATACAGAATATAGACTGACAAGCAACCATAACCAAAGGTTTTTTGGTGTACTCAAATCTGTTTAATTTTTGAAATGTGAACAGCAAAAGTCCACACAAAAACCAGCACACTATGGCAAGTCATAACTGTTCAATGTTTTAGCGAACTGATGGCTAATTCATATGAATTTGTATGATTTAATTTGCATGTTTTCGTATGATCTGCTTACACCCCCACTGACAAATAGGTGCTTAGTTTTTATTTTTGTTATTTTTTTTAAATCATTCATTTCCAATTTAAAATCACAACATACGAATTCATACAAAATACCACTTTGTAAAATAGTAAAATTTTCTTATGGTTTTCTCTATCATTTATGGTTTCATATTTGAATAAGGAAGTAGAATTAAAATTACATTTAAATTAAATTTTTTTTATATATAAACTAAATTTATATATAAAGTTTTAATTAAAAAGCAAACTTTGAATGTTAGCTGGACAAAGCTTTTTTTTTTTTTTTTTTTACAAAAAACAAACAAAAAAAAAAAATTGTTTAACAGTGCAAAAGTTGGTATAGGCCTAAGATAAATTGAAGTTCTTCAATTCTTTATTTTTCCTCCATATATTAAATGTCATGTTGTTTTAGGTGTGTTTCTTGTTAATTCTTGTTGAGTCTTGTTAAAATTTTTGTCTTGTGTGCAGTAAGTCCTATAGAATTGATTTGAAAAGCAAAGTGAATTTGTGTGCACAATAAGCAAAATCATAACTTTTAGACCTTGATCACCAACACCACGTATCAACTGCCTAGTAACACCCTAGAAACCTTCTAAAACAACTTCCTCTTAGGAACCACATAAGCAATGACTTTGCAGTCACCCATAATAGCATTGTGCCTAATGCATACATTTTCTTAAGAAAATGTTAATGAACTTGTTTCACACATTGTTTAGTTTTTCCCATTCAGATGTCCTCCCTTCAACTTCTCTTCTCAGCTCTCTCACTGCTGTGGGCCACAGAGGAAGTTCTCCCCAGCGTTTTGAGGCTCACTCGGTCAGGCTGAGGTGCCAAGAAGAACATCTGTGTGGATGTGCTGACAAAAGCTGGATGGATTC